>NW_023144625.1:11337458-11470739 GCF_012932325.1 Thrips palmi | reverse complement strand
GCCGGCCACACTGGTCATCGCGGCTTTGGGCGGTCCCACCCAACGTCTGTAGACCCTGCGGCCCCTCGCGGGGGGCGTGCCCGCACTGCCGTGCACTGCCGCTGTCTTACCTGGCGGTGGATGAAACGACGGAGCCCAGCAGCCGCCAGGTGCCCCCCGGGGCCGGGTCCACGTGCAGCATGCGCAGGATCTGCAGGAAGCGGATGCCCCGGATGGCGGGACGTGGCGAACACCTGGCCTTTGGAGCCCACGGACAGCCCCCCGATGGAGCCACCACCACATCAGGTCTGCAACGCGGGGGGGGACATAGTATGGGCACCCCCTTCTGGCGTGCGGGGCCGTGAGCGCCCCCAATTTTCCTGGAAGGGGCGTTGGGGCGTTGTTCTTTTCTCCTACCTAAATGTTCGCCTACCTGTCTATTTCGCCTACCTATATTTCGCCTACCTAATAAAAATATTGAATAAAATATTCAAAAAAATATTGCCATTTTTCGCCTACCTATAGTTCGCCTACCTAATAAAAAAATTAAATAAAAATTTCAACAAAAAAACGAAAAAATCGGCGGCAAAAAGTGGAATACGAAAGTCTAAAGGGAGACCCCCCGACAGTTCGGTGTTCTTATGGGAACCGGGCCTTCATCCGACGCTCCCTGCCGCGCAATTGACAGATTAGTGGGTTCGTTTTGGGCGGGCCCACCCGAAGTGCGCGCGTTTCTGTGGTACAGTGAGAGCCAGATTCAGAGGCCTTACCTCAGAGGGGTCACATTGGGTATTTGAACCCGCGACCCCGAGGCCGAGTCTAGTCAACTCCTCTACCCTGACCGCTCAGCCACCGAACCAGCTTGTCGCGGCGATGTCGCAACTCCTCTTGAGCTGCCGTTCGAGAAATCTGGTCCCAAAAAAATGGTACTTTGAGCGGTCTCGAACCGGGACCTGCTGCTTCCCAATCATGCTCTTAACCACTGAGCCACCGGGACGCCATGGCACCCGCCCTGCCTGCGCTGGTACTCAATCTTCTCTGAAAACCCCCCAAGCAATTGGTCGCCGAAAAATTGTGTATACTACCGGTCCCGAACCCGGGCCCTGCTGCTTCCCAATCATGCTCTTAACCACTGAGCCCCCGGGGACGCCATGGCACCCGCCCTGCCTGCGCTGGTACTAAATCTTCTCTGGATATACCCCCCCAAGCAATTGGTCCCCGAAAAAATTGTGTATACTACCGGCCCGAACCCGGGACCTGCTGCTTCCCACATCATGCTCTTACCACTGAGCCACCGGAGCGCCATGGCACCCGCCCTGCCTGCGCTGGTACTCAATCTTCTCTGGATATACCTCCCCGAGCAATTGGTCGCCAAAAAAATTGTGTATACTACCGGTCCCAAACCCCGGAACCTGCCGCTTCCCACATCATGCTTTTAAACCGCTGAGCCACCGGGACGCCATGGCACCCCCCTGCCAGCGCTGGTACTCAATCCTCTCCAAAAAAAACCTCGTCAAAAAGTCGGTTGCCTCTGCCGAAAAATATGGTCATGGTACTAGTCTCGAACCCGAGACCTGCCAGTCAGGAACGCAGCACTCTAACCACTGCGCTACTTGGTTGCTACGCACAGCGCTCACCCCCTCGCCGAAGTTATTATTTCCAGCATCAAGCAAGATGGGGGGCTATTGAAGTTTGGCGCTAGGTAGTGGCGTGCATAGCAACCTGGTAGCGCGTGGTTAGAGTGCTGCGTTCCTGACTGGCAGGTCTCGGGTTCGAGGCTAGTGCCATGAGCATATTTTTCGGCAAAGGGAACCGACTTCTTGACGAGGTCTATCCCGAAAAGGGAAAAAGTACCAGCGCTGGCAAGGGGGTGCCATGGCGTCCCGGTGGCTCAGCGGTTAAGAGCATGATGTGGGGAAACGGGAGGTCCCGGGGTTTGGGACCGGTAGTATACACAATTTTTTCGGCGACCAATTGCTTGGGGAGGTATATCCAGAGAAGATTGAGTACCAGCGCAGGCAGGGCGGGTGCCATGGCGTCCCCGGGGGCTCAGTGGTTAAGAGCATGATGTGGGAAGCAGCAGGTCCCGGGGTTTGGGGGCCGGTAGTATACACAATTTTTTCGGCGACCAATTGCTTGGGGGGGTTTTCCAGAGAAGATTGAGTACCAGCGCAGGCAGGGCGGGTGCCATGGCGTCCGGTGGCCAGTGGTAAGAGCATGATGTGGGAAGCAGCAGGTCCCGGGGTTTGAGACCGCTCAAAGTACCATTTTTTCGGGACCAGATTTCTCGAACGGCAGCTCAAGAGGGGTTGCGACATCGCCGCCGACAAGCTGGTTCGGGGCTGAGCGGTCAGGGTAGAGGAGTGACTAGACTCGGCACTCGGGGGCGCGGGTTCAAATACCCAATGTGACCCCTCTGAGGTAAAGGGCCCCTGAATCTGGACTCTCACTGTACCACAGAAACCGCGCGCACTTCGGGTGGGCCAGCCCAATACGACCCACTAATCTGTCGAATTGCGCGGCGGGAGCGTCGGATGAAGGCCCCGGGTTTCCCCTAAGAACACCGAAGCTGATCGGCGGGTCTCCTTGAGACTTTCGTATTGCCACTTTTTTCCGCCGATTTTTTCGTTTTTTTTTTGAATATTTTTT
The DNA here is from genome assembly GCF_012932325.1 of Thrips palmi. Lineage (NCBI taxonomy): Eukaryota > Metazoa > Arthropoda > Insecta > Thysanoptera > Thripidae > Thrips > Thrips palmi. The sequence goes on along the minus strand of NW_023144625.1, from coordinate 11,468,111 downwards.
TTTAAATTTTTTTTTTAGGTAGGCGAACTATAGGTAGGCGAAAAATGGCAATATTTTATTGAATATTTTTATTCAATATTTTTATTAGGTAGGCGAAATATAGGTAGGCGAAATAGACAGGTAGGCGAACATTTAGGTAGGAGAAATGATATAGACTCGCGTTGATGAAGCCAACCCTTTCGAAGCTGGAAAATTTTCCTCCTGAACGCAACTGTCATTGATGATGCTTCTTTCAGTATGGACAAAAGTAGCTCATGTTCACGGGCAACCCAACATAACCCCTCTACACCCGACCAGAACAACCCCGCAGAGGAGCGCCGCCTTTTCATTTTTTCTTTCCACGCGCTGCGTCTGCTCTGCAGCCATGTCCGAGTCAAGATAATTATGCCCCGAAGCTTGGTATGGCGAGCGATTAAAAAATGCAGCGTCTGTCTGCCGGTCGTGTGTGAGTTCGACTCCCCGGACTCTCCGGACTCACCGATGATGCAGATGGGCTTCCGCACGAAGCGCAGACGGCCGCAGAAGCCCATGTACTTGGACCGGCAGCCCGCGGACCACAGCCGCACCAGGTACTCGACGCCGAAGAACATGACGAGCCATATCTCCTGCAACAGACAAAACAGGGCGACGTCAGTGCACAAAGCGCGGGAAAAAACAACTACAGTCAAATTGAACCAAATTGAACCACCACAACAACGCCCCACCCTCTCTCTCTCTCTTTCGTGACGCCGGTCGGTCATTTATGGGGTAATGCGTCGACCCAGATTGACATGCCGCGTGTTTCGCTTACCAGGGGAAGGGAGCCGCGCTAATCTGGCCATCACTGCTCCAAACTATCTGTACAGTGTACACACACACACACACACACAGGCGCAGCGGGAACGACCTGCAAACAACGGGCCGTGCCCTGCTTGGCCCTGCTCGCCTGCCCCGCTGCCCTGGCCGGCTGCCCTGGCCGGCGCCGGGGTCTGGGCCTTCCCCCCACGATGGCGTCGCATGCCGCACGCAGCAGTGTCGCGGCGTGTCGCTGCGTGTCGCCCTGCCGATAACGCGGCGCCACGGAGGAGGCGGTGTAGCCCGCAAGCAGCTCATCACTATCCTTTGGCCCCGTCACTCCGTCGTCCTCGCGTGCAACAGCCGCGACGAAATCTTGGCCAGCGCCGCGAGGTGGGCGGCGCAGTGCGGACCCGCGAAGAAGACGGGTAGCCTAGCCAGACGGGGGCTGACACACTCACACAGTCACACGGACAATCAGTCACCCAAACAACGCACAGACAAACACAAACAGGACATAAATAATAACGGACTGACAGTTAGTCAGAGAGGGACAGAGAGGAGGGGTGGAAAGGCTTAATTTAAATTAAGTTTCCAAGCAACAGCTTGCAGCCGCGCAGCCCCGCAGTCGCAGCGCCGCTACTTTTAAAAATCCATTATAGTTGTAGCATTTTCCTCTGTGTGTGTGTGTGTGTGTGTGCCTAAGGAAAAGGGGAAAGGGGGGGGGCGACAGCGAGGCCGGCTAATTTGGCGAGGCCGACAGGCCGGTCGTGTCGTGCAGGGCAAGGCGCAAGGGGTCGCAAGCGCGCACCCCCCCCCCACACACACACACGCACATAGCTCGGTTACCATTAGTCGTAGGGGTAATTAGGGTGGCCACAGCGCACAGGTGGAGGGCCGGGCCGCCGGGGCGGCAACCCTAGCGGCGCGTCTAAGGCGCCCCCAAAGCGGCGGGGTGGCGGCGGTCGGTGGTGCAACCCGCCGGTTGGCAACCCTAGGCGCCCCGGGAATGCAGTTGGCTTTAATTAACCACCACCCCGTCCCGCGTCCCGCCGCGTCCCGCCGCGTCCCGCCGCGTCCCACCGCGTCCCGCGACACTGCGGCAGTAAACCTCCGCAAGTTCGGCCGCCACGCCGCCACGCAGGCCGATTCCGAACAGGGCTCTCTCTCTCTCTCTCTCTCTCTCTCTCTCTCTCTCTCTCTCTCTCTCTCTCTCTCTCTCTCTCTCTCTCTCTCTCTCTCTCTCTCTGTGACCTGGCCATTTTCGGGGGCGTCCACACCGCGATCCCAATCGACGCCTGCCTGACCCCCTGGCCCTCGCCGCCCTAGTGTCGCGCGTTCGATTCCCGGCCGGATACAGCCACGCCTAAAACGTACACTGGTTCAAGTTGCCCCCCCCCCCCTTTCTTTCTCGTCCCGCGTGCTACCTTGGTACCCACCAGCCCCCCGGCCGACACGAAGCCCTCACCGCGGATCACGCCACCCCCGCCTGATTAGCATCACGCCAAAGAACGTTCTTATTTGATCCCCCTTTTGTTTTGTTTTTGCACTTTTTCTGATTCTTGGCAGCACTTTGCGACGGCTGGTCGCGTGAGCAGGGCGCACTTGCTCCGCCTGCTTCGCTGGAATGGGATATTCCCTTCCTCTCGGGGCGTGGCGGCGTGGCCACCAGGCGGCGCTGCGGGCGGGGCGGGGCGGGGCGGTGTGGATCACGTATCGAGTAACCACGTTCGCCCGAATGCCTCGAACGCAGCGCCACTAATTGGGTTGCCCCCCCCTCCCCAAGGTGCAGCAGACGGAGTGATCCGGCGCGCCAGAGGGCTCGGCTCGTCTGGGCTGGATTAGGGCGAGCAGCTGGGAGCAGGCTGGTGGCATGCTGGCACGGCGGTGCAGGTGGACGCCAGGTCGAGAGGGTTCCAACGAGAACGAGAATTTCCGGAGGTGCCTCCCCGTGTTCGATGAGCCGAGTCTTTCCTGGACACTGTAACGGGTCAGACTGCTGCCGGACAGCTCGCCGGGCCACTTATGGCGTGGTAGTGTCAAAGTGGGCAAAGTTACCGGGAATCCAGATTCGGTTGTCAATTTGTGAACTTGACTATCGCACGGTGCGGAGCACTCGACCAAAAGTTAGCAAGAGGGGTAGCGACACAGAGGGCCACGGCGGGGGGAGGTAATGCCATTATTGTCAGGGAAACACGGATCGCGTGCGCTCGGGCCGCGCGCAGCCGCGCACCACGGGGAAGTACACGGCTGAATTTCAAAGTTGGCTGCCGTGGAGGCGGCAATAATCGCCCTCGGGGTGGCAGCGGACTGATTCCGAGATTTTCTCTCTCTCTCTCTCTCTCTCTCTCTCTCGCACCAAAACGGGACGCCGCATGAGTGCGAGAGAGACAGAGCGACGAAAGCGACTCTCGGAATCAGTCTGGTGCGTGGCTGGCCTGGGCTGGTCTGGGCCGCCTTCCTGGCAAGGTGTCGATTCGAGTCCTTCTGCGGGCTGCAGGTTGCCAGAGACGACCGGTGGAGGCGGTCAAAATCGCGGACGCTTTCCGAGCTACAGAGTCGCTAAGTGGGACTCGAACCGAACGTGTGTGACCCCACCAATGGAATTGCTCTCCGAACGAGGAATCCATTGGTGGGGTCACACGTTCGGTTCGAGTCCTACTTAGCGACACTGGAGCTCAAAACGCGCCTGGAGTTTTGGCTGCCTCCGCCGGTCTTCTGGCCCACTGTGCGGACGCAGTGGCGGCCATGCGGGGCGAATGAGATCCGCCACACTCCAATAACAGTAGCGATTCGTTTTATCGGCGCCCGTTGTTGCTTTTATTCTTTCGCTCAGTAAAACGCTCCGCGCTCGTTGGAAAGTTCCTGTGACACACACACACAGACAGCCTCACCAACACACACAGACATGGAAGGAAACATAACAGAAAACAGTAAAAAATCAACAGAAATGTGACATGCGCGGCAACGCGGCGACGCGGCAACGTGTGCAGGTGGTGGCGAGGGTTTGGGGGGGGGGATGAAACAAAAAGGAAGAGAGGGATTAGCAACCCGTGCTGGCCGCAAGCACCAGACCAGAATAATTGACTCTGTCCATCAGCTGGAGTCGCCCCGCCCCGCCCCGCCCCGCCCCGCCCCGGCATATCGGGCCCGCAGTGGTAATCCCCCGCAGACACAAAGGGCCCAAAGGACTGGCCGGCCCGAGCAGCCGGAGACGAGAAAGTTGGCATCCCGCAGTCCCGCCGTCGAGCAGTCGCGCTGTCGCCAAGAGACAAAACACAAAGCTGCCGACGAGTCTTCACGCCGCCACACTGCCAAGCAATGCCAAGCAATGCCAAGCACTGCACTGTGAGTCCCGCCGCGGAGCAGAGAAGGACACGCACTAAAAACATTTCGGAAATTCCAGGAGACCTTGTAGGAGCCTCGATCGAAAATCAAGCCAACGTGACCACGATCATCTTGTAACGGGCTTCGGGCACTCGTCTTTAAATCGGACTCGAATCCAAAGCATGACTTCTGATAACATGGAGGGAAGAGCGAGCCGCGTGTACGACTGGATCCCAACTCGATTGGAGAATGAGGAGCTCCAAAAGTGGGCAGGCTCTGGCACCCTCTGGCGGGGCCGAGCGGCCGAGCCCCTGCGGTCGGCGGCGTAGGCAGTCCCGCGGCGCACAGTGGCAGAGCGCGGTGCCTACCCGCAGCGCCACAGGCGCTCGGAGCTCCCGGTGCACTGGTCGAACTGAATCGCATTTGTATACGTTTGGGCTGGGGGTTTGAGCGTGTGTCTCTCTCGCACTGACGGGGCGATCCGCAGGGGAGCGAGAGAGACAGAAAGCGCCATGACGTCATTGGCGTGCCGTGCCCCCGTGCCCCCCGTGCCCCCCGTGCCCCCGCTTACCGTTCGAGGCGGGCCACGCTGCGCTTTTCAGAGCACCCCCACCTCCCCCTCGCACACATAATGACGCTGGACCGGCGGGCGGCGCGGCGGGGCGGGGCGGGGCGGGGCGGGGCGGGGCGGGGCCGCGGCCGCAGACGAGCCGTATCTATGGATTCGCACACAGTGGCCGAAGCCGAAAATGAGGACGGGGCAATCATAATCGCCCCGCCACGGCGCCGCCTTCCACCCGTTCAGAGAGCCCGTCCGGCCGGTGGGTGGGCCGGGTGTGGACACTGTAACTCACCATCCAGAAGAGCGTCTCGTTGGCGAAGTCGCTGTACGTGTCTATCGTGGACAGCACACTGAAAATGAGGCAGACGAGCACGAGCAGGAACCTGCAACAGAGAAGGGCAAAGGGCGTGATGAAAAAGCCACCCCAGCAACAGGGTCGTACCACCGCACGCTCTCTATGATTGAACTCCACGACGACGTCGGCACGGAACGCAGCGTCAGGGCGGCGAAAACATTTCAAATCCCGTTGCTGGTCCACCCGGCGGAGCAGCAGCGGCGAGGCCACTTTTTTGACCACCGAGGCAATGAAAGCCGCACGCTGCAGCCGTGTGCTCCTGCCCGTGCGACGAGTAAATACTTAATTAGCTACACGGGGCCCGGCAGGGGGCGGAGGGGGACGCAAGAAAACAGAGAGCTTGGCTAGGGTCGTGTTACACGGTTCGGTCCGCTGCCGGGACGCATGCCTCTTGTGTGCCGGACCCGCTTTCGCGCGCTTTCGCGTGGCAGCCGCGGCGGTTCGAGGAAACCGGCATTCGTCGCGTGCGGCAGCAGAATGCTGTTTGGTACCAGTGGCGCGTCACGCCTTGCGTCATGCGCAGTGTGTCAGCGACAGAAAACCTATTCTTTCCCCTTCGTCCCAAAGCAGAAGCAGCAGCGGCGCCCGAATACTCCTAACGGAGAATGAAAAGAGAGTCGAAAAGGACGCACGCAGGAGCGGAAACGAACAAGGAGGGGGAGGGGGAGAATGGCTGGGAGAAGCGGTGTGGCGGTGGGTCGGAGCAGGCAGACGTGGCGGTGGGGCTTGGTCTCAAGGGCTGCGTGTAAGAGGACGCTAGACGGAGTCAACGAAAAAGACGACGACAGGACAGGGGGAGGGGGAGGGGGCTTCACCGCGGGGCGTCCACAGCAGCTAGCCGGGCACGGCCGGCCCGGCAGGTGCAAACACACAGCAAAGGCGATGCGGACGGAGAACAAGAACGCAAGGACGAGCGGGCCGCTGGCGCTGCAGAGTGGTTTCGTCGCTCTGTCTCTCTCGCACCCTAGCGGGACGAGTGCGAGAGAGACAGAGAGCCACTGTTGGGAATCAGTCTGTAGGCCGACGCGGACCTCGAGGGACGCGGGGGACCGCGACGCTGAGACGCCCTGGAGCGTCTATTCCTGGACTGGAGCGCTATAGCACTGGCTGCCGAAGTCCCAGCAGTCCCACGGCCCCGTGGTAGGCGGCAAAAGGAGAGGCGGTGCCGCGGGGGGCCCGGGTTCGAATCCCCATCACTGCGATCCCTGCGCGCAGCGACGCGTTATGAAAACGTCGGTGGGGTGGGGCCGCTGGGGCGCCCTGGGAGCGCCGGCTGTCTTTGCACGTGCTGCACTCTGCTTCACCGCACTCGGCAGCACGTCGTGCAGCACGTCGTGCAGCCAACAAGAAGGCCCTCCTCTCCATCGGGGATTACGTCGGCCGCCCTCCCCCGAGTTTCCCTCCGCGGCCACGCGACGCCGCCCAAGGAGCGGGCACGGCGATTGAAAGTAGATCGGTGTGCGGGTGCCTGCGGCCTGCGCCTCCACTGGGGAGCTGGGCCGGGCTGGGCACGCCAGGGCGCGGCGCACAGTGGGCCAGAAGACCAGTGGAGGCGGCAAAAATTCTTGACGCATTTTGAGCTCTCTGATGTCTCTGATGCCTCGTGCGCCTCACGCCGTCAGGCATTTATTAATCTCGTGAAAAGATGTTTCTGAGCGAACTCTATCCCTTTAATTAATCTCCCGGCTAGTCCCCCTCCCCCTTTCCAACCTCCTTGCCGTCCTACCCGAACTACTCCACGGCCTGCCGGAGGCGCCGCCGGGCTGCGGCGGCCCCGCCGTGACAGCTCAGCTATATCCCTGCAAGCACCCCGCCGCACCCCGCCGCACCCCGCCGCACCCCGCCCACCCGCCCACCCCGTAATCGCATTTCGATAGCATCGCCGGCCGGCATTAGCCCCCCCCCTCCCCTTGCGAGCCAGGTGAGGTTAGCAGTGGCGCACCAGGCCATGGCCGCTGGGGCGTGGAGGCCGTGGGGCCGCTGGGCCGTTCGGCCATCGCGTCCGTGCCCCGTTTGAGATGAGCGATAGGATCATCAACCCCCCCCCCCTCGGTGCCTCGCCTCGCGTGACCGAACGGCAACACATCAGCGGCTGGACAACGACGAGGTGCAAGGCTCGGCCTGCAGCCACCCCAAGTGCTGTCGTCGCTCCGTCTCTGTCGCACTCATGGCGCGTGCCGTGGAGGCGAGAGAGAGAGAGAGAGCGACGAAAACGACTTTTGGGATCCGTCGGGAGAAACAGGCTCGGTAGACAGAGACGGACATCGGGACGTTGTACTGTGCGCGTTCGGAGCGTTCGGAGTTTCGGGGGGCACGAGGAAAAGGGAGGGGAGGGTGGTGGGCGCAGGGGGATCGGGGCAGTGGCGGGGGAGGGGGGGGGCGGCCCACCGACGAGCCAGCCAGGCCCAGCCGGGCCAGGGCAGGCCAGTGTGTATGGAATGCCTGGAATGAAGTGCGGCCCGGAATAGGGGTCGGCGAGCAGTAAAATTGTGGAGGGGGGAGGGGGTGGGCGTCTGGGGGCGTCTCAGGCAGGGGGAGGCCAATGCTCATCCACTGCCAACGGCCAAAGGCGGCCAAAGGCGCGCTAGAAGGGACGCCAGTCAGTCAGCGCGTTCGAAGGGTCGACAACCCGGATGATACTCTGTAGGCGGGCCAAACACGAAATAATGCGATATTCTGGCAAAATAATCCAAGTACATTACTTTAAAAATTCTCATTCGACGAACCTTAATTAAAGCAGATGATCCATCGGGATTCACAACTGCTGTGATAGCCGAGAGGTTAGAGACGTGGGATCGAGTTACCGCAGGCCGGCGTTCGAATACCAGCGTCACAAAAGTTTTTTCGACTTGCTATCCTAAGGGTGGTGGTTCGAGGCCATGAGAGCGGAGCCGTGTGCAACAGGCCCACATGCCGGAGGTTCGACTCCTAACAAATATTTCCATTTAATTTTACTGCCTCACCCAGTGCGGTTCAAACCCGTAAACGTGAGCCCGCTCCGAGCATGGGACGTGGTGGTCCAGGGAGTAGAGGCGTCGGTTCTCAGTGCTAGGGTCGGCGGTTCGACTCCCCCAACTTCTTGCGAAATTTTGACCGGGTCGGTCGAGTCCTGTTGCGTCAAGAACCCACCTCACGCCGATCCCCTCATCATGGGCCGTGGTGGCCGAGAGCGTAAAGTCGTGTGGTCCCGATGGCGGGGTCCGGGGATCGAATCCCATCATTTCATTACATTTTTCGACCGCCTTCCTCCCAGTGCAACTCAAACCCGTCGTCCAACACGCTGCCAGACGTACAAGCGTGATAGCGTAGTGGTCAGAGTCACATTCACCTGGCCACTCCGCTGTGGGTGTCTAAAAAGCAATCCGCTTCGGCGGGTTGGCCTCGGCACTGGAGCGATGGCGTATTTGATCCATCAATCCAGACCACCCGGTGTGTGGTTGCGGGTGGTGCCTCCTTGACTTGTCGGGGAGGCGATGATAAGTCCTTTGAAGCTGGCCTAAAACGCTGTATGTTCGGTACGGGAGCGCCGGACAGTGGGGGTACCATGGGGTACACAACCAACCCTACGAAAACAAGAAGCTCCCACCAAACCTCTTCTCTGTCTGAGTCTCTCTCTGTCTCTCTGTCGTCTCACTCTACGTCCCGCCCCTCTAAGAGCTTCGTACTGGGTGCTCTCACCCAGCTGCCTGAGCTTTGGGGTCCTACTGGGTCCCCCGGCGAACGCTTAGAGTCGCTGACGGGATTAACCCCAGGTACCTGATAGCACCGGTTCCCATCCCGAACACCGAAGTAAAGCAGGAGGCCTCCCCATTAAGACTGGGGAGGGGGTGTAGAGTTCAAATTTTTTCTTTTCCCTTTCAAATTTGTCGGTTAATACTCGTTTTGTTTCCTTATACGGGGTAGTATGCGGGCTCATTCCAAAGATAGTAATTAAAATAGTGTATGAAACAAAATATATAGACCCGAGCGGGGTGGCCGGTGTTGGTACTAGCCGTGCCGAGCTGTGGCCTGCACCGCCCGCCGCCGAGCCCGAGCTGGCCCGATGAGTGCCCCGGGCCGGGCCGAATCGGGAGGTATTGTTGCGCGATATTCCGCGCCGTGGCAGGCGGGGAGGGATTGCCAATGTTGTGCGCAGGCCGTCGCGAGCGAGGAGGGGGTGTCACTGTTTACGCCCGGTGCCGCTGGCACTGTACCGAGGAGAGATTGTCGAATTCCGCGCAGGCTGCGCCTCATTGCCAGACACACGCACCAGCCCGCCCCGGCAGCCAGCCCCTATTATATTGTTTAGGATACGCGCTTCGTTTCTGGACTAGAGAGTAAAAGCACGCTGACACCTTCATGTGTATAGTAGTTTTAAGTATGTTTCAAGTGTGAAGGTATCATCTGCTAAAAAAAAGCTTCATTAATCTCAAAAGTGTTTTACTTTGCCCCCACTTTGATCTGGAATCATGCTGGGACCAGGCAGGCCTCAGTGTTCGTGGCCACCAGCACCACCCGTTGCGCCTTCTCCATCACACTGCGAAGGGGGACACCCTCCCCGTTGTTCGAAAGGGTACGCAGAGCAGCGTGGAGAGGGCGGAGCAAGGAGGAGAGAGGCGGGTGAGTCCTTGAGCGATCTTCACGCCCAGGCTGGAGCGGGCTGGAGCGGGCTGGAGCGGGCCTGAAGCACGGCCCACATCGGGACGGCCGAGCCAGCGGGCCGTGTCGCCGTGACGCGCCAGGTAGAGGCCCAGAAGGGCCCCGAGTTGGCACAGGGATCGGGCCGCCCAGGCCGCCCGCGCCACCCCGCCTCGGGAACCCCACCGCTGAGCCCCGCCCGACGACCCCACGTGGGGCCACGGGAAGAAAGGAAAACACTGAGTTTCGGATGAGTGGGTGATCACAGGCTGGGCCGGGCTGGGCCGGGCTGGGCCCCGCAGCCGCGGTGGCGCGGTGGGGCTCACCGGGGTGCAGCGCTGTTTCAATTTGGCCCGCGTAAGCCTCGCTCCGCCACATTCTGCCCCGCCCCGCCCCGCCCCGCCCCGCCCGGCCGCTGAAACCCATTAGTTTCCCTGCGGTGTCGTCTGCTCTACCGGCATCAAATTAATAACTGGCCATAATATGGCGCAAAACCAGGTTTGCGTCCCGACGGCACGATTCGCTGCCGTGACAATGAGAAGCCATCGGCTCCGCCGAGTCTCCTCGTAGCCCCTACCGTCAACTACCCCCCCCCCCCCCCCCCGCCCCGCCCGGAAGGCGACTCCTCCGCCGGTGCACGTGCCCCTTCCCAGGCCCTTAATGCGACCCGCTCGCCGAATTTTATTAAATTGGTTCGGCGCCGCTCGGCCCGGCCAACCCTTAGGGCCCAGCAAGGGCGGGCCGGCCAGAGGGCCGGCAGCAGGGCCTCGCTCACGCTGGAGCAGGAGGCCGAGAAGCAGGACACGCTGCCTGTCCGCACGGCCGCGCACGCCCAGCACGCAGGCCAAAGCGTAAAGCACACATACCGGGCTGGACCGCGCGGGCATGGGAAATAGGCCGTTTGAGTGTGTGTGTGTGAGTGTGTGTGCGTGTGTGCGTATGAGAGAGTGTGTGGGAGTGGGGGAAAGCAGAGGTTGGATTCGCGCGAAGGCAGTCACAGGAGTGGGCTTGGCTCGGAGCCTGCGGGATGGTTCCGTACCTTTGAAACGTTTCTGACTCCCTCGTGCCCCCACGGCACGCCCCACGAGTGCGAGAGAGAGCGACTGCGCCCGCTGGCCGGCCCGTAAGTGCCTCCGATTGGCGGGCGCTTCGAACGCGCTAAACGCCCTTCATTATGCAGGCTGCTCCTCGAAGTGGCCAACGAGCAGGCGCCGACTCCCCCGTGAGTGCGAGAGAGACAAAGCAGCCTGCGCGAGACTGCGTGGGAGAGAGAGGCGCGCGAGACGCGGCGCCGTCGTCGTGATGCGTGCGCGAGGTGGTCCCGCCATCCCGCCACCGAGGCCGCGATCAACTACTGCAGCGCCACCGCGCGGTGGTGGCCGCCACCAGCCGCCGCTGTCGGCAATCGCGTGCCATGCCGCCACATGGGCCGTCCAGGCCTTCTGGGCCTGCTGGGCCTGCTGGGAATAATGCCTTGGGAGTGGCCCGGGGGCCGGGGCTCGGGGCCCGGGGCCCGCGGGCGCACTGTGTTCGGCGTGGGCACCACAACCAGCGCCGGTGCCGCCACCACCACAACCAGCACCACCCACCACCACCACCACCGTGAAACGCCTGAAACTGTGTTCCCGCTATCCTGCACCCATTTTTCGGCCCCCATTTTGCAACTTTTGCTGCAGTGCTGCCGTGACAAAGTCGCGCCGCAGGTGTCGCGTAAAAGTCGGGTCTCAAAAAAGACACGGACAAAACTCGAGACAAAAAACGCCGACTGTGTCGACCGCGTCTCTCTACCTCCGCGGTGGCAGCGTGAAGCCGCGTTGCATCTGGGACTGCTCGAGTCAAGGCCAGCACCGATGCTTATCCCATCGTCGGCAGGCGAGTTTGGACCCGCGCGCTGCTCCCAGTGACACGTGCAGGTCGCGGGCCAGAATGCGCTAGAGCGAAACTTGTCCCTGGCTCACTTTCAACTTGCAACATTTATCGGGTTCTGTGCAGCCGTGTTGTCTGGCTGACAGTGTGCTCCGCCGCTGTATTCGCGCTTCACAACGCAAACAAGCAACCCACGCGAGCAGGTTTAATAATTAGCAGGATCTTTGCGTGAATGAAGAACGACTGCAAATGATGGAACGGACAGGCACGAATGAATGGAGAACCGAACAAACGAGTGTATGAAAAACAAATGGCCGGCCGAAACAAATAAACGGAAATGCTGAAACTGGATAGAAACGCGGATAGAATATCAAACGAACTCCTAATGACCGAATATGCGCGGGTCTGCTAATGGAACGTACCCCCAGAAGCAATGAATAAAAGCTGCGCGCTCGGCGATCCGCGCCCCGAAAGCAGCCCACACAGTGCAGGCGGCGGACGCATGTCACAAGTGCTGTCAGTTACTCCGAGGGTTATCCCCCCTCCTCCTCTATGCCGGCGCGCACCGTATGTTATCCGCACCCACACTGTCGCGGGGCCGAAACCTCACACGGGTTCGTTACCGCGTCGGTGAGTAAACAGGTAAACACGCGGCGACTTATTTGTACACACGGTGCGCCAATTTGTGTCTGCGGGGGGCATCGCAACCCGACGACCAATCATGGGACCCGCTTTCGGCAGGAAGTCTGGCAAGCGGCCAATGAGGGGCCTCCTTTTTGGCGGGGCATTTGAAAACATCCAAAATGAGCGCATCTTCCGGGTGGTGATTCCGGAACGGCCGGCTGCGATTGGCCGTCGGCTGAGGCGCATTTTGACGTGACAATACTTGCGGCCTCAAGCCTTCGCGTGCGGCCATACGCCGGCCGCCCATCTCCCAAAAAAAAACCCTTTTTATTCATACAGGGGCTTTGCCACGCGTGAGTCCCGCATGCATAAAACATGCACGGCGAACGCATCCTGGTCGCCCCACCGCCCTGTCACTGCCAAGCAGGCTGCCGAGCGGTCCCCAAGAGTCGTTCTCTGTCGCACTCACGGGGCGCACCGGAGGGGCGCGAGACAGACAGGGCGACGAAACGACTTTTCGGAACGACTGTGCCGCCCGCTCCGCGCTCCGCTCGCCGGCCTCTCTCCATGGTAAGTGGTCGTGTTTGTGATGTCTGCCACCGCCGCGCACCGCGACCCCTGACTTACCCCGCGGCGGGGTCCCCGGTGCGGTGCGGGGCGGGGCTCAGGTGTCATGTCTCCGCGCGCTGTGCGGCATTCAGGGGGCAGGGCAGGGGCAGGGGGGGGGGCAAAGCCTGCCCGGCCTGCCGCAATGCAGAAGGGGCGGCGATACTGCGCCTTTATTTCGCGCGTTCGCCCTGAAATTGGAACCCCGGTCGGCGAAACAAGGGAATCTAATCAATTTTAGAATGGATCTTGCGGCGAATGCAATGCGAGGCGGCCTCTTTGAAACGCCCTCCCTGCGACCTTCAGCGAGTGCTGCAGCGTATCCCTTTTCAGCGAACTTGCACACAGACCGCGGTGTGATAATGTCGAGGGGCAGCACCTGTTTCTGACGCGGGGGCTGGGCGGTATGTGCGGCCCACACGCCCTTCCACGCATCATCAGTATCGTGAGCTGTCCGCATGGTTTGCATGTCATTGTTACAATCCATCAAATGATACAAAATGAGCGAAAAACAGGCGCAAAAACAGCTACGGAACTGAGGACCACCGTGGCTCGTTGACTTCATCACCAGCAACGCGAAGAATCCGCACGGCAAACAGTTCCTTAGGCCACGTGTTGACCGAAACAACAGCAACAACAAAAACAATGAAAGCAGGAACGGTGCAGGGCCGCCCGCCAGGCCGCCCGCCGGGCCCTCCCTGAATTGTCCGTGCGATTTCATTAGGGCCGACAAAAAATGCCGAGTGGAACTTTTCTTTTCAGGCTAGGTGCGGCCCCATGGGAGACCCGTCAAGGCGAGGTAATTTCTGGACGCGAATTGCTTGAGCCCTCCCACTCTCAAATATGTAGTAGTTCTCAAATCGAGCACACGAAAGCATCACTCGATTCCTCGGGCAGTGCCGCGGCGCCTTCGTGTCTTCGATTGGAGTCTAATTGGATGTTGGCAAAACAGACCTGCAACCTGCAGCACGCACAGGGGATGCCGAGGCGAGGGCAAGGGGCAACGTAATCAGGCCAGTGAAAGTGATAAGACGAGTGACGCGTCGTGGAGGCCGAAGGCCGAAGGCCCAGTCCGGTCGATACATTATCGACAAAGGCAAGAAAGGGTGGGCCGGGCAGACGCCTCTTTCATGTCGCTGTCATCAAGGGCAGTCGGGACGCGGAGCGACGAAGGGACACGAAAAAGACGGGCTTTTCAAGATGTCTCGGAGACTGACATCGGTGTGGTGGACTGAAGGTGAGTCGGATCACAGAGTCGCGAGGGTGTGGTGCTGGACCCGTCAGAGGCAGCCTCACGTCTCAGAAAATGAGAGTCCCAATGGCAAAACGAGAATATACGGGCCCGAGGACGGGCCAAAGCAACATGCCAACGCATGTTTGTGGTTCTGATGTAAACCTGGATGTGTTTGGCCAAAATTTCAAGAAAGGATTTTTGTTGTTTTTTTTTCAGTGCTAGCTCAGGAAAAGTCGAGGCTTGACAGAGCAGCGGTCAAACTTACTTTCCTCTCCAACGGCGCAGCGTCCTCGCTGTCAACGGAACGGCCGGGGCCGTCGCTTTTCGGTGGAACAGGCAGGCCAGTGGACTGATTCCGGGGGTTCTTTTCGTTGCTCTGTGTCCCTCACACCTATAGCAACCGCTCCACGAGTGCGAGAGAGACAAAGTCACTAAAGCGACCCTCAGTCGGCGTCGGCTGCTCCTTCGAGGTATCGCTCAATATGATGCTAAGCCGGCCAGGTGGGGTGCGGGGAGCGGGCCGGGAGAGGGCCACGGGGACCACTGGGGGCGCTTTGGGAACCGTGCAGTGTTTTATGCCCGACCGGTCGGCCTGAGCCGGGCAGCCGGGCCAGCAGGGGGAGGTCCATAAATCAGCAGGGATTTCTCGGTATGCCTCACCTTGGGGACAAATGGGTAAAGTCGGACTCACTTCGCATTCCTTCCATCCATCGTACAGCCGTGCGGTTTCAGTGAAGAATAAGGTAGGGCAGTGGTTCTCAACCTTAGGGTCGCGACCCCAAGTGGGGTCGCGAAAAAATTTTAAGGGGTCGCGGCGAGGTAGCTGGGGTCGTGTTTTGGGCCGATTTTAAGCAGCCACTGCGTCTGATCCGAGGCGGGCATTTTGCTCCCTCAACGGACAATTATTCTTTGAACCTTCCTTCAGCATGCCTTTGTTACGGAGTGTGATTATCAGTCTTAGTTTGGGAGCAGTATTGTCTCAAAGTTTACCAAAACGGTCAGAAATGTCTTTGAAAAATAGTGTTTTGGGCCGATTTTAAGCAGCCACTGCGTCTGACCCGAGGCGGTATTTCGTCCTCCTTCAACGGGCAATTGGTCTTTGGACCTTCCTTTAGCATGCCTTTGTTACGGAGTGTGATTATCGGTCTTAGTTTCGGAGCAGTATTGTCTCAAAGTTGGCCGAAACGCTCAGAAATGTCTTTGAAAGACCGTTGTGACTGCGTTTTGGCCAACTTTGAGACAATACTGCTCCCAAACTAAGACTGATAATCGCATTCCGTAACAGAGGCATGCTAAAGGAAGGTCCAAAGAACAATTGCCCGTTGAGGGAGCAAAATGCCCGGCTCGGATCAGACGCAGTGGCTGCTTAAAATCGACCCAAAACATGATTTTTCAAAGACATTTCTGAGCGTTTTGGCCAACTTTGAGACAATACTGCTCCCAAACTAAGACTGATAATTGCACTCCGTAACAAAGGCATGCTAAAGGAAGGTCCAAAGACCAACTGCCCGTTGAGGGAGCAAAATGCCCGCCTCGGATCAGACGCAGTGGCTGCTTAAAATCGGCCCAAAACACGATTTTTCAAAGACACTGCTGACCGTTTCGGCCAACTTTGAGACAATACTGCTCCCAAACTAAGACTGATAATCGCACTCCGTAACAGAGGCATGCTAAAGGAAGGTCCAAAGACCAACTGCCCGTTGAGGGAGCAAAATGCCCGCCTCGGATCAGACGCTGTGGCTGCTTAAAATCAGCCCAAAACACGATTTTTCATAGACATTTCTGAGCGTTTTGGCCAACTTTGAGACAATACTGCTCCCAAACTAAGACTGATAATTGCACTCCGTAACAAAGGCATGCTAAAGGAAGGTCCAAAGACCAGTTTCCCGTTGAGGGAGCAAAATGCCCGCCTCGGATCAGACGCCGTGGCATGTTAAAGGAGGGGTCCCGTGGAGTCACGAAATTTTTCCTGGGGGTCGCGGAAATTTTTGGCTTCAAATTTGGGGTCGCGAGACGAGAAAGGTTGAGAACCGCTGAGGTAGGGGCTACTTTGGTACGGCGTGAGTTTTATGATATCTCATCTTTTCCAGAAAACAGGTCCGTTTTTACCCACCGATGCGAAGTAGGTAGGTGACTGCCTTTGGCTGAGTTGAATCCCCGTGGCTCAGACAGGGCATGCAAGAATAGGTTCCAAGATGGCGCACGCCACAGTGGGGGTTCCTTACTACTCAGGCTCAAATCAACATTTAGGAACGGCGCTTCGGTTCAGCAGCACCTCGTGCGCTTGCCGGTCGACGCTACAGGCTTCAACCAAACTGGATTTCCATCCTGCGACGCCGTTCGTCAAACTCCCGCGGAGCCCGAAGCGCGAGGCGAGAAGGAAGGGCAACCAATACCAACGAGATTGTCTCCGAGGGCAGGTGGCTGGTGGGCTGGCGCAAGGCACACATGAAAGCCAAGTGCTTGCAATAACGCCGCCCCACCTCGCCCCGCCTTTGTGACTCGCCCTAACCCACCAAGGCCGCGCCGAGGGACGCCCCCGAGCACTCCAAAGGTACCCCTCGTGCATAATTAAACCGATAAAATTAACGGGCTGTGAAGCAGCGCCGCCACGCCCGCCTCAAAGTAGTGCTCGAACCACACTCGTACGGCGCGCCTCGCTTGGTCACGCTTAGTGTCATGCGTGCGTGTGGGTGGGTGTAATGAGAACGCGCGGACGATGTGGAACCGGAATGCCCGTCGCCACACCATGAGTGCACGTGCGCACTGAGCTGTGACGCAGTGTGTGCCTTCTCGTCTTCCGCACCCAGCAACAGGTCCGCCAGGCATTTCGAACGCCGTGCCGCCAACCGTACCCTTTGCAGGCCGACCCTTTGAAAGGGTCGTGCGGGGCAGCGGTGGTGCAGGGCCCCCAAAGGACCAGCCGCAGCAGGGCCTGCGCTTGGTGTGGCGCTGGAGCTGGATTATCACCAGCAGGGTCCCAGGCCCAGAGGCAGCGGGAAAACTTCCAATGACGGCACAAACCTGCCTGTTTGAGGTTTGCGATCACGGTCCAATATGCCACAGTGTGGTCACACGGCAACTCGCCAAGTCAACACGCTACCTCCAGCCGTGACGTCATCGCCCAATCAGGATGTTGCCCCACCCGAGGGCATATTGACTCGGGCAGTCCGACTATGTGCGGAACGTGACGAGGGCGGCGTGCACCAGTGCCAGACCAACAGGAACTAACACGCGCCGTAATGCGACTGACCCGGGTTCGAATCCCGCCGCCACCGTCGTCAAACCGTGCGTTTTATCGCCGATTTATTGGCATACCTTATCTTAGACGCAGCCAGGGCACGGGGGAGGGGTATGGAGAGAGGGAGGGAGGCATGGGCGTGTCCATCGATCGGGTAGGCCGGGTCACTGCATGCTGCTAAAGCGCACTCCCCTAGCTCCTTGCGTGAGGGTCGCCTCTTGAGTTTTATGACCTACCCCGCCCCGCCGCACCACGCGACGATGTTCACGACGTTGCCCCGCGGCACCGCCGCAGCCGTGTATAGGGGAGCTGCGTCCTCGCCACACCTGCCCCCTTTTTTTGGCGGTCCTTTGCGCAGGGGCTGCACTGGGTTTGCTTCACAAGGCGAGCCAGCGCGGGAGCGAGCGCGGCGCCGCCACCCGGGAGGTAGGCCACACCAGGTGCGCCGCGGGCGTCCGCTACCTCGACTCCAGGAGATAGTGGCGCACGCGGAAGGGGAGGGGCTGCCAGGCTCGGCCTGCCTCGGCCTGCCTTGGTCTGCCTTGGGGCTGCTCGGATGGATATGAATGAAATACGAGCTGGCGCCATGTGGGGCAGGCCTGGGCAGGCCTCGCACTCCACGTGACCCGTGCGCCCCGAGCACACCGTGCAAGCACGCAGTAGAAACCATCGGCTTCTCGAGCACAAAGGAGTGGTGCGGCCGAGGCTGAGAACCGAGTGCCCTGCAAAAAGCCAGCCGAAGACGAGTTGCAGCTTGAGTGTTCGATTGAAAAAATAGTTACAGCCACTGGACGTGGCTGTGTCCTAAAACTTGAGTGTGGCAAGACTATGAGAAACTACATATATGACGCATTTGATGTTGGAGCTAAATAATTCTCGACTTGCTCAATGCTTTGAAAATACGGGCAGGCAGACTGAGATTTTAATCCCGAGAAGTAAAGTTGGCACTCCCTGCCCGTATCCGACAAGACAATCGTTAACGGTGTGGCTGTGGTGGTGGAGGCTTCGGCTTTGCAGTGCAGCGGGTGCCCTAGGTGCCCGAGGCCCTGTGCGCCAACGAGGCCGTGGCGCAGCAGCGGCGCGCAGCAGCGCAGCACGGCGATGAGACGGGTGAGGCGGCCGCCGCGGGCCCCGTCCGGGCCCCGTCCGGCCCCGTCGCCACAATGGAAAGCATGACGGTGGCCACCACCCCCGTCATCATGCCGGCCTGGGGCAGCGAGGTGAACGAGGCCCCTGGATGCACAGCGCCGCCAAGGGCCGCCAAGGACCAGCAGCAACAGTAATGGCGGCAGTGCGCCGATAAGGACACACGCCAGCCCACAGCCCAGTCTCCACAATGCTCCCGCAGAAGCGTCACCGCGTCGGATTGTCCCCCGCTTTGAGGCGGCAGCCGTCGGTGACCCCGCGACCGCCCCCACCGCAGGCACCCCGGCACCCTGGCACCCTGGCACCCTGGCACCCTGGCACCCCGTCAGCCGGCAGCCGTTCGCGGTCCTCTACTATCAAGCGGTCGCTAATTAATTAACCGAGCGAAAGTCCTGACCACCTCCCGCCACCGAGCCCCTTCCCCCACCCTCTACCTCGTACTGGCAAGGTGGACTGCAAAGTTGTTTCAAAGATGCACGCGCGTCTGTCTGCCCCATCCCCCGATCCGACATACCCTTCCCATAACTACCCCTACCCTTCCCCCTGCCGCTGAAAACATTCCTGGAGGGCCACTGGGCATTGGCTGCTCCCCTGGCCCGCAGGGCCCGGCTGGGCCCCACCGTGGCCACGCCCACCTGGCCCGCAGCATTCCGCATTCACCGCCACGGGCCTGCTGTGGGCCGGGCTGGCTGGCTGTTTGGAAGGCTGGCTGCCAGGCCAGCAGGCTGGCAGGTGAGCTGGCAGGCTCCCATCGCTCGGAGTCTGCCAGCTAACCTGCCAACCCCCCGTCCGACCACCCCCGAGTTTCAATGCCCCAGTGTCTTTCGCCGTGAGAGGGGCGCAGGGAGTGGAGAGAGACGTGCCACGGAGTTTCTGCTTCCCCCCCTAACGCACAGCGTTTCAGCCACAAACGCGCGTTGACGCGAACAATGGGCCGCTGAAGGGCAACAAGTTCAACAAGCGTGCGGATGCAACCCCACCAACCTCTCCCCCACCCCCTTGCCGTCCCCCCACAGCGGACCGGTTGCCCGCACATCAGCAACGCGATTGTTAAACTTTGCAAGGGCGCGACCGCCGAGAGAAATGGAGGCACAAAGGCGGACAGTACCTGTGGGCACTGCGCGTGTAAGTCAATGGAGCAACACGTCTGTGTGTGAGAGTGGGTGGGTGTGTGTCCATGAATGAATGTGAGTGAGTGTGTGTGAGAGGGTTTTGGACGCTGCTTGTTGCCACCGCGCCTTCCCGCCTTAGGGCGACCCCACCGTTGCCTCAAATTAGGGGAGGGGATGGCACAGCTCACTAATAGCTGACCCAACAAATTTTATGGCCTTACAGTGAAAGGTCGTCAGAAGTGGGGTGCAGAGAAGAGGCAGAGGTGGCTGGTGGATTTTCGTAATGACAAAGGCCGCGTCCTAAGCGCTTTCGAATGTCAGGTCAGAGGGCTGCCGCATGGTCACATCTTCTTTGGGATTGTCATGGGGACAAGCTGAGGCCGACAACTGGTCCTGGCTGGAACGCGCATGCAGACACTCGGGCCAAAGGGGTTAGTGGCTAATTATTTACAGTGGACTGGGTGGGGCTGGGCTTTGCCGAGGACGCCACCGTCACCGTTTACCTCGTTTTATTATAACCCTGCTTCAGAGCACGGCCGCTTGGGTCGCTGGATTACACGGCAGGGTTGCCTGTTCGGGCTGGCTGCTCGGGCTGGGGGCTGGGTGGTGGCCCCGGTGCAGAGAAGACCAGAGAATTTCAAGTTTCCGGCCTGAAAACACCCACGTAATATGAAAGAGAGGCCTCCGCCGCCACGCGCCACGCTTCGCCGCTGATCCGTCACGGGCGCATCCAATTTTACAGTGGGTTGTTAGAAGCAAGGCGCGCTTCTCCGCTGCAGCACGGCCTCATCACTCGCTTGCTCGCCGCTTTGCCCCCCACCAAACTCCCCGCTTCGCAGCACGCCGCTGGGCCGAAGTCGTCGCGGGATGTGCCCATGCACGGGTGTGGCGCGTTGTTTTCAAAGGTCGGAGTGCAGAAAATTAGCGTGAGGTCCCATCTTAAAAAAGACTATCGTCGTCTCAAAATTAAGTTTTCTGACTCCACAGTGCTTAACATTCATTGTGTTGATGATATTCAAAGACCAACATTCGCTTCAAATTGTCGCGTAAATAACTGTTACCTCACATTCATCCTCAACTTCGCCCAGGCACATGCCTCTTTCGAGTTGCAGCAATTGCGATAAAATCACACTCCGGCCTCACAATGTAAAGCCAGCAAATATGTTTTCCGTGCGATTTGTCTAGTCCATTTCCTACGCCACACCATTCCCAGCGGGGAGCACCTGCCGGGCTGTTGGACTGTGGGAAGAAGAGCCGTCCCCTCGAAGCCGACTCCCTTCTCCACTCTCCTTTCCAGATGCCAAGCCGTAGCCAAGCCGTGGCCAAGCCATGGCCAAGCTGACTAAGATCGAAAGCCTCCTCACGGGCAGCGGGGCAGACCCTGCGCAGTGCTTCCGAGAAAGGGGCCCATTGGTCTCTCTCTGTTGCAGGGGACGCCGTGAGCTCCAGAAAAAGAGAAAGAGACCGAAAGTGTCCTGTTCGGAATCAGTCTGCTGGCGGTCCACGGGGGAGACGCTTTAGCCGAGCGTCCAGAAAACACGCGCACTGCTACCCTGTGCGACAACCTCGACCCCAGGACAATCATAAGGAGTGGACTCCGAGAAGGTCCTGAGCATCATAGATTAAAGCTTTACCCTTTTTTATTTTTAGAGTGTAAATGTCCGTGTCTCCTTGTGTCTTTCTGTAACCTTTCGCACTTCAAGAGGCTTGGAAAATACTTCCGGCAAGAGTAAATTCTTAGCCGTGTATGCTTTTGATAGCGATAAGTGCTGAGTTGTAAGCGGCACCGGAACCACAAAAGGAGCCATGACTTTATTTTCCTCGTGGCCCCGAAATCTGACCTCTAGCAACCCCCAGCTACGCCAATGAGAACCCGCCCTCTTGGCATGGAAACGACTTTCTTCCCTTATCACACTCCTCATCGCCCCGCGCAGCCCACGTCCCTTGCGGTCAGAATCACGCCATTCGTCGGCCGAAAACGCAAGCAGCACGCCACTGGCGAACTGATTCGTCTCTCGGCTGGCGGCTTCTCTGTGGCCGCGAGAGGGAGAGAACGACGGCGAAACAGCTTGCAATCAACCTGCAGCCACCGGCGTTTTTCTCGCTGCACCACCAAACGCTGCAGAACCAGAATGCAAAAGAGAGGGGCAGTTCCATGGTGGGTAGAACACACGCGGTGGCAATGCGATGATGCGGTACGGAGAAACAAACGTCATGGGAAAGTCCCCATTTGATCATTGAGTGCAGCCGGTCAAAAGATGCGTGCAGCGAGGCATACGTGTCCAGCACAGGCAGCCGGACCATGACAGGCTGGGCACGCCGCCAAAGAACTCGGCCAGCCTTTCGCGCAGACTACTGTACTCAGCTAGCCCGAGTCCCTTTGCGTCTGAGGTCAGCCCGGAGCAGAGAGCACTGATGAACAGCAGCCTTGAGAGGGAAACACACGACTATGGAAAAGGTCGTCCACAGCAAAATATCCATTAAAATAATTGGGAAAGGTACTCAAATAGGACTGGACAAGGCCCACTGAGTTTTACTATTTAAATTCCTTTTCGAGGAACCACACAGCCTTGCACACAACGACATAGTCTGTAGACCCAGGGTCCAGCCAAGGGCTGGGGTCCCGTCAACCTGGCAGGCATGGCTTCGGCTCTGCACGGACGGCTGGGACGCAGGATGATGCGGTAGGATGGGCCAACAGACCTACGCTGTAATGCTCTGTCTGATGGCGGTTCTGCTGTTATTGTTTTCCTTTATGGCTTCCTACCAGGCTTCGCCGGCAGCGGGACAGAGAGAGAGAAAAAGGGAGAGAGGGAGGAAGAGGCAGGGAATGGGGATGACAGCAAGACGAGGGCTTGGACAGGCTGCCAGGAAATCGGATGGCCGAGGTGCGGGATTGAGAAATCGGGAACCAGAAAGAAGAGAGGGACGCGAGGTCCGCAGGGCGAAAGCGGAGTGCTGAGTCTGGTAATTAGGGATCGTCCAGAATCTGCGTACCGCCCGCTGTCTCTCTCGCACGTGCACGGTGAGTTGTAAAAGAGGTGCTGCAGAGGTTGGCCTGTCAGGTGAAACCGCAATGTCTGCAGTGCGTCAAATAATTTCCATGGAATGGGTAGTGTGTTAGATAGTGTCCCGGGCAGTGTCCTGGAAGGGCCGGAGTAGGTCTGATGTGGCGGAAGTGACTGCAAGGGACCTACCACCATCCCGACCGCCCGGGGCTCGCTGGCGCAGAAGGCTGCCGTCCAGGTAGGACAACGCCTGAGGCTTGCCCGGGCCTGGGCCCTGGGGCTAGCCCACCGCCCCGCGGGCCTTTCATTATTGCTACATTATCACCGTAATTTGATCGTGCGCCTCGCCTGGGCCGGGGCCTTGTTGCTCCCCGCCTCCCTCAACAAGTTTGCAACGCAGCCCGTCCTCAACGGCCTCCAGCACGGCACCAGGTCCGGGATGGATCCCTAAACAAACGGAAATGGAACAAGCCCGCGTCACAGAGAGTCGCGGGCTGATAGCGCTCGCGCCGGTCCGAGCCCGACTATTGTCCCTGCGATCTGCGCGATAGCAGCTGCCAGAAATACACGCAGCACGGGCGGCAAAGACAGCAGCGGCCGGTGGAAAGCCAGCGGTGGTGGGGCGGCTTGGGGCGAGGTCCATTGGCTGCATGATGGGTGCGACCTCCCGGCCTGCAGTAGGCAGAGGGAGGGTGACCCCGACTGAAGAATGGGGTTGTTAAAAGGAGTTGAAAAACTACGTTTTCATTTTTGCACTTGAACAAGTGACAATTCAAAAGACGGAATTCTATTTTGAAAAGCAAAAGGTTTTGGGCGAGGAATTTTATTCATAGACTGCTAGAGAAAAGTTCTTTTAACTCACCAAATTGGGCCACCATACTTTTTATTTGTCACAATGTCTTCGGTAAAGACTACATAAACAGTGTGCACAGGACCATACTGGTCACATTATTTCTAACCCTCTTCGACACACTCACACACATATGCACCATCGGGAGGAGAGCACCCTTCTTGTAGGGGAAGTGGTGAAAGGTGGTGGCACGGCAAGGCTGCCCAGGTGTATCGGTTATCAATAACAACCTTCAGGGGCTCCAGCAGGCAACGCTAGGCATGGCGCGGCGCGTTGGAGCGCTTCACACCTCGATGGGCTTGGAGTGGCTGCAGGCTGGGGCCCGCCCCGCCAGGCCCGTTGGCAGCCCCATGGCAGTCGAGGGCACAACAAGTGGTCGCCACAAGCCGTGCCAGTGTGACCCAGGGCCTGGGTCCCAGGCAGGACAAGGCCAGACCACGCAGCCTCTTTCCGGTCTCACCATCTACGCTCCTGGCTGAAATACCAGGCGGTTCCCTTGAGCAGGTCACTGTGAGGCATAGCGGCGGCTCAACGAAAATGAGTCCATCTGAGAACATCGAATGCTGCAGGATCCAGTTAGGTGGTGATTGGTAGATTTTAAATAATATTTTGCAAGGCTAGAACAGGGCCAACAAGAACATCAATACAAAACTGCGCAGAAAGACAGCCAAAACAAAAGAAAAAATGAAAAAAAAGGTTCCGAAAAAGATTTGAAAAGGCTCAAAAGTAGCGGCCAATGAGTCCTCGACACGCGTGCCTCGCGAACACGCGGCCAGCACTTCCGGTGATTACGGGTCAGCCTATTGAAGCCGCAGCCACGCCCACGCACCACACGTGGCACCTTGCCGCACCTTGCACGGAGCCAAACACAGCCAGTTCGCTCTCGGCGGGAAAAGCACCACAACCCCATCATCACACACTTCGTGCATGTCCCACGCGAATAGTGAAGGAAAGGAACAAACACACGCTGTTTGTCTGTCTACAGGAGGGCGGTCGATGTCTACCTGGCCACTTAAAGTTCTCCCATCGTAAACAGCGACTGCGCGTTTCCACATGTGCATTTGGGCTGGGCAGTGGGGCCGGGCACTCATCACTCACCGCGTCGACGGGGCTCAGCAGGTTGAATCCCCCCAAAGCCGAGGCAGCTTAAGAGTTTATTCTCCTCGGACACACACTACACAAGGGCGCTCGTGCGGAAACACTCGTGCGGTCACCCTAGCAGCCCCCTCTTCACCACTCGAAGCTGTGCGCCGCCAGGCTGTGGAGGCCCTACAGGTGACTAGGGTGGCCACTAGGCCATTATTCTTCCAAGAGAACCTTCCTCTAAAAATGCTGTCCCTGCCTGTCCACCCCACGCTGCATCGGGCAGCGCCGCCACGCCACGCCACCGTCGCTACACAAACTTCGTTAGTAATCCCATCTTGGTCGAGTTTTGCAAGTCTGCAGAGCTTCCCTCCCCCCTTTCCCCCGGCCTCCCTTCGCTTCCCCTGATCCTGACTTGTTGCGGCCGTGGGGTGGTCCACCGTCTCCCCGGCTTTTTTGAACCCCACTTGCCCACGCCATCACTGGAAAAACAATGGAAAAGGCCCTGCGTGTGGACGGTCAGGACGACCAACATAACTAAGAGAAGTCCAGAGGGGCGCCTTTTTGCACCAAATCTAATGACTTCTTGTTCGTTACTTTACGTGCCAATTTGACGTATATAAAGCATCAACAAACCCGCGGCCGTTAACGACCTGCTGGCCTCTGCTACCAGCCATGCCGAGGCCACACAACACTCATAAATCAAAACGGCACTACTACTTTTCCGCAGCTTTTTGCCGGCCTTGATGATGGAACCCTTAATTACTCATTGCCAGGAGTGGGCCTTTCATTCATCAAGTCTCTCCTTTACTCGAAATCCTCTCCTAGCCCCCACTCCACCCCCTTCTACCACCACTACCACTTACCACTGCCGGAAAGGCTGCGAAAGAGAAAAACACTCTCTAGTTTGTCCATTTCCGCGGATCGATGTAATGACACACCCACAAAACACTCTCTTTCCGGTCGCCGAGCAGATGCAGCACGGCTCTATTGTTGTTGTTTTTAGTGGCAGTAGTGATCTGGCGTTCGTGCAGCTCATTTCATTGTTGATTCGGGCATTGTTTGAGTTGTTGCTTTCGTTGATGTTATAGGTGGAGGTATTACGGGCGGAGTTACTCGCTTTGTTATTTTCCTGGGACACTCGTCACATCTATCACGCCATTTGTTATCAGGCCCGTCACGGCGCTGCCTGTGGCTCACCGAAGGGACCGCGCCAAAATAAAAACAGTTTTTGAGACTTCAATTTATCTCCCC
The DNA here is from genome assembly GCF_012932325.1 of Thrips palmi. Taxonomy (NCBI): domain Eukaryota; kingdom Metazoa; phylum Arthropoda; class Insecta; order Thysanoptera; family Thripidae; genus Thrips; species Thrips palmi. The sequence goes on along the minus strand of NW_023144625.1, from coordinate 11,442,452 downwards.
AACAAGAAAGGACGCGAACATTTCATTAACAGCAGACAGGAGGATAAAAAGTGTGAATGCCGACACCGCGTGAATTCCGAAGGAGAAGCTTCTTTTTCTTCTATCTCTCCGTAATTTATCCCGATATTCACTTTTCCGCAATATCGACGCCATGCACAGGCAGACGGGCGGACTGGGCGGACTGGGCGGTGCAAAGCGGGTAGCTCGGTGGTGGGGGTAGTGGCGTCATGGAGCCGGCCGCCACCGAGGCAAGAGGAACCCATCTTCTTGCAGTGCCACGACGACGTACCGTTTCCCCATTTCGCGATGTAAAATGATAACGCGAAACCTCAAATCGAACCAGACGCCAGTCAATTCGACTAAAAGCTGTCTACTTTCCGATGAGATCTGCTCTGTAATTTTCATGTTTTGTCGTAATTAAATGACTCATAAACATAGATGTAATTTTGTACAAGTAAGGGTGTCTGCCTCTGCAACATTGAGGCATGCATACTACTGGCCACCAAGATGGCTCCCCGCAACACTGACGCACCCATACTACTGGGCACTAAGATGGCTTCCATAAACATTGAGGCACCTATACTACGACCTGTCAATTTTTGGAACGTTCCTCATTTCTTTGGTTTAAAGTACTCCCCTCGATATGGCTGGGGTGTAAAAATGTGGCAGAATACGTTAGGGTTTATGAGAGAAGAGATTTACAACAAAGAGGCGCCCTCCCCGCGCCTGCTGCGCACTGCGCCGTCCATCACGGCCCTGTCTTTCTACACACCTTTTCATCCCCCAATCCGCCGCATTCTTCCCTGGCCGGCATCTCCCCGGCGTTGCGGGGCGGGGTGGGCGGTGGCCGCGATAATTAATGTGGGAGCCAGCGGCACTCAAAGTGGAGGCAAAGCAGCAGAGCAACTCCAGCAGCGCCAGATAGCGCGCCGGGAAATACTTCTTGTTGGCCGTTCAAGTTGCCGCGCCGCGTCAGGCCGCGGACCATCGCGCGCGCCTCGGTTATCACTTGGCTGCCATCAAAGGAAAAGCCGCACCTGTGCCGCGGCTGGCGGGGCTGCCCGCCGTTGCCGCGCACTGCAGTCGTAAAGTCGAAAACAAGCACGCCACTGTCAGCGCGCCGCGCCGCACCGCGCCACCCAGTAATGCCTTTCGGCCGCCGCGCCGCGCTCTAAAATAATAGAGCGCCGCGGAGAGAGAGAGAGAGGCGGGAAAACACTGTCATTTCAAAAAAGGCGAAGGAACGAAGAAGAAAAACTTCTAAAGCGAAGGAAAAACAAAACGAACAGCACAGAGAGCTCGCGGTGCAGGTCTCTTTGCTTGCTCGCAAGACTCCCGCCCCTGCAGGCGAACCGGTTCGCCCCTGCGGTTTCAAAAGAGTGATAATACTGGATTAAAATAATAAGGTTCTTGGTGAAGCCTGCTGGAGTAGCCGCGAGGCTCCTGGCTTTCTTTGGTGGAAAGGAAGAATCGGCGCACAAAAATAGAGGCGATGCTCTTTTTGTCGGCCGCGGCTACGTCGTGCAGCTAGGGCGTCAGCAGGGGATGCCAGCCACAGTGTAGCGGCAGCGTGTACTTCGTTTGATGGACGCAAACGCGCCGAGCCGCGCTTCACGTAGTGCTCGACGTAATCCATTCCCCTATTCCTTTATCCCTTTTATACACTGCCTGCGGTCCTCAGCCCTTTCGGGGTTCATGCGGGCCACAAGTCCGCAAACAGTCACGAAAACTAGCCACGAGCGCCAAGGCCAAAAAAATCTGAAAATAAAACCCTTGAAGGTACTGGCAAGGTAAACCGCGCACGGCTTGCCACGCACTCTGCATTGAAAGCCACGTGGCGCGGCCTGGCATGGTCCAGACGACCACATAAAGGATTACCGAGATCGCCTTAAAGGGCACGACGGGCTACGCGACATCAAGGGGACGCCGGGCGGACGTCAGGGGCAGGCAAGTGACAGAAAAACAAACTCAAAATTCTATCATTTGACTTTTTTTTCGACAATTTTAGGCAGACTCGCCTATCTCTTAGAGGATCCCAGAGCCAGAGGGACGAAACGGCAAAAAGCAATGCAGGCGGCATCGCAGCGACGCCAGGCACGTCGCTCGGGGGACCGAGAAGGAACGCGACAAACAAAAATTGCAGCGGAAATTCGCGCCAACACGCTGAATTGTGCATGTCCTCGTTACAATATTCATTTCGGCCATTCCGGTTGCGCCCGCGTGCAGCGCCTCCCCCCAAACTTGCTCTAATGCCTTGCATCGCTGTACAAGAACTTGGCAACTCGCTCGCCGCGGCGCTAACCCAAGGGGTAGCGGTCGGCCTTACACACAGGAATCACAAAGCTTTGACTTGCGTCACCGAAATCACACAACATCACCAGATCTGACATCTACTTGGGAGACTTCGATTCAAAATCGCGTCACCTCCACGAATGTCTTTTAAAGGTCACACCGTGATTCACTGGAGCGGCCACAGCGCGGCAGTGCGTCCAACGCACCCCAGATCGGCGGACCTTGACTCAGCCCGCCTCGAAGACCGAGGACCCCGTTTTACAAATGCATGCCCCGGCAGATTGGCCGCTACAATTTTCATGGGCTCGCTGCGCCTCGCCGCGTAATCGGGATAATCAAGAGACCGGCCGAGACATTACCCGACCAGAGAGCCCATTGTCTCCGGGCCTGGCGAAGCCTGGCGCCACCAAACGATCACTAATTCACCGGAACAGAACGGCGCATCTTTCTCGCCGGCGACACGCGCCGTTCTGACAGGTCCATTTTCTTGGCCGGAAAACGCCAGACGGGTTAACACTCCGTGGGCGGGGATCGCTCGCGCTCGCGACGCCAGCGGACGCTTGGCTACAAAATGCATGCCGACCACTTGGTGGAGCAGTAGGCCACTTTGGCCCTGATTCGCGGCACTTCTCCGCCACATCGGCCGGCTCGAGACTCGGCTCGAGATAGCGGAGCGGAGGGGGAGGGGGAGTTCGACCCAAATGCAGCAAAAAGAGGGAGGAGACGCGAAGAAAAGGCGAAAGAGAAAAGGAAATACTCGAAAATTGTGCCGAGCCCTTCCAGGCCTTCCAGGCCGCCGCCACCACGCCTAGTCGTTACCCGCCTGCCCTTTCCAGCCGCAGCGCCGCGCCACGCCAGCGCCACGCCCCCCGGGGCGCGAAACAGTTCGGAGGCCTGTTTTTGGTTGTCACCAAGTCGTTGTTCCATTTTCGCTACAACACACGTCCATTACAGGCTGCAAAAAGGCGCGGGTGTCGGGGAGGGGGGTCGCGCTGGAGGAGTTAAAGAAGGGGCGGACAGGCGCCGCGTGGCGTCTCGACTCCCTCAGCGGGCATCCCTGTCCCTTTCTTTTGCATGCCGCCGCCGCTCTGTTGACTTAGTGCACCAGGCTGCGTCGGTAGTGTGCCTGTGGTGACGAGCCCCTGCCTAGCGGTCTCGGGAGGGGCAGTGGAGGGGGTTGCCGGTGCACCAATCGCTGCTCGCCACGGCGACACCGTCCGGCGACCGCCCAGTCGTGATGAAGTGCCAGAGCCGCCGTGATCAAACACGCGTCGAGGAGAACCAACCACGTTCTCAATCTGTCGCTCCACTGCGCCAGCGGCGTCTCTCTTTCTACCTCTTGCAGTTCAGTGACAACGCGTGAGTGCGAGAGAGACAGAGGGCGCTGTTCGGAGGCAGCCCGGCGGCGTGCACGCGAGCGGGGTCGTTGCAACACTCGTCACACCATCAGGCCGTCACGGCGAGAGACGAATAGCCAGGCCCGAGCTTGGTCGCTGCAGAATGAACGTACCCGCACGCGGCAGTGCAGCCAGCAAGCGCAGCGGACGCCCAGAGCGTTGATGAACACGGTGTCCGACGCTATGAACAACTACTTCGCGGCGGCCACTACACCCCAAAGCGATTAACGTCGCTGGGGCTGCGCCCCAGGGCCCAGAACACGACAGCTTCACCTCCTCGCCGTCATGCAAAGCAGTGTGCAAAGCCCTTTGGAAATACCCGGGCCTCGGAGTTCCCCGCAGTCAGGCTGGATCGCCCATTTTTTTCCTCACGCGAACCACGTGAACCCACGCCCCACGTCGCCACGCCGATGACGTCACCGCTGTCCAACTTTGATGACGCACGGCCTCATTACCGTAGAGCGAGCGAGAAGAGGGAGGCAGAGAAAAAACGTGTCACTCACACTGAGAAGTGGTAGAAGAAGCAGATCCATCCGCCGGGGTGCTCCAGGAACACGTAGACGCGCTCCTGGAAGCTCTTGCCGCGCTTGTGGTGGAACACGTACTTGGCCTTGAAGGCCTGGTCGATGGGCAGGTAGATGGGGTAGTAGGGGTCCGGCACGCCCTGCGGCTTGCTGCGGGAGTGCCGCGGCTGCCCCGCCGCGCCGCCCGGCCCCGGGCCCGGCCCGTGGTTCGGCTGCTGCAGCTGGTCCTGCTTGTGGGCGCGGCCGGAGCCCGAGCCCCCTGCAGGACAAAAGGCACCACTGTGACGACGAGACAACACCACTCCGACCTGCAGCCGCCTGCTGCGGGGAGTGCGCAATCCCGAAACCCCGTGCCTCTTTCGGGGCGTTTGCGTTTTTCCAGTCTGAAAATTAGAACGAGACGTACCTACGATGCCCATTAAAGGTACGGTAAATGTTTTATGAAGTTATTCACGTCTCGGATTAAAGTGCGCTGCAGGTTCTAGCTACAAAACGAAAATTTGTTGAAGAACAACCGACAAGTTCGTGCGCCGCTGTTCTCGGCAATGCGTCACCCACGCAAGCCCGACGGCGCCGCACCGCGCCGCACCGCACTGCGAGGCCCATAATTGATTGTGATTAACTTAATTGCTCCTCGCCGCCACCGTCTCCGTATTTCACCTTTTTTAAAGGCGGGGTCATAATTTGGTAATGGGGGGCAAGGCGCCTGTGAAGCGCGAGGTAGGCAGTGCCGGGCACAGGCGTGGCGCGGGAACGGACTGCCACGCGCTGCGATGTTGATTTGTATAATTTTAAATCAAAATTTTCCAAACAGAATCTTTTTAAATACTTTCTATTTATTTTTAACAAGCGTCTCATTAGCAAAAGAAGGCATTTATAGTTTCGCAAAGTTGTGGGAAGCTAAAAGTCTTAAAACATAATTTTTCTAACAGGAAAACTGTGGAAAAGAGACAGAAATTTAAAAATTTGTGTCACGTGGCACAGGTTCGACTGGTTCAACTCACCGCAGCCGGTGGTGCCGGGCGCGGAGTGGACGGAGCCGCGGTGCCGGTCGCCCAGGCCGTCCAGGCCGTCCGCCTCGGCCTCCGCGTCGCGGGGCGCGTCGCCGACGTCCAGGACCGTGGAGTCCAGCGGGTCGTCCTCGTCCTCGCCCAGGATGTCGGAGCAGGCGTCCTCTTCCCGGGAGTTGGCCCGGCGGTACGCGGCCCGCGAGTCCCTGCGCCGCCTGCCGCCGGGCGTGGCGTGCCGGTGGTGGTGGTGATGGTGGTGGGGGTATTGGTGAGGGTTGTGCGGCTCCCCGAAGCGTGGCGACGAGGATCGCACATTGCGGATCGTGCGAAGCTGCAACGCAAACAACGTCTGCACGTTAAGCTTCATGTTGGATTTCGTTTTTCTGGTCACTTCCACATTGCGGGTAACCTTCGCAAAAGCACCCGGTCACAGAAAGTGACCTTTCGGTAGAAACGACAGCCAAGTTTTTGTTGTTGTTTTTATTTTTACGGCCCTTGGCGGGCGACCCTGGCCGTGCAGACACATCGACCGAGCAGCCTCGAATGATTTTCAAACACGTGCCTGTCCACTGCACTGCAGGCCGACTTACGCCGCAGTGTCCGGCGCAGCCCGCAGCGGCGACCCGCTTCCTAGCTCAGTAGTGTGGTGCGATTCGCGAAGCGCGAGGCCGCCAGACAGTGTACCTAGACGACGACGGGACGGCGGCGGGGGGCGGCGGGGGCGGCGCGAACCGTAAAATCGACGAATTCCCGGTTTAACGGTGTAACGCGCTCGGCGGGTTTAACCGTGCGATAAAGCTTGCGGCCCGCAGTGGTACCAACGCCGCACCGTGGAAACTATGGCGGTCGGGACGGGAAATCGCCGTCCAGCGACGCCGAGCGTTTGGAGCACTCTAAAAAAGAACATTTTAAAAACCAAATAAGCCGTTTGTCCATTAAAAATAAAATTAACTGTGTTTAATTTTTTGTGAATTTATTGACGTAAGAGTACTTCGGACGAGTAAAAGAACGGCGATGCAAAATGGATGCGAGTTGCGTGGAGCCGCTTGCACCTTGTTGCGTCGCTCCGCCCCGCACGACATGCCGCATGACATCGTTCACGAGTGTAGCGGCGCCGAGCACGGCATCCCCACCCCCTATCTCTCGTCCGTCTTCTTCGCCTCGTTTGTTTTGTTTTTTTGCCGCGCTGCCGCGACGGCGGCATTATGAAAGTGGTCCCCGTGATAATTGAAAGAGCCTGGCGAGGGCAGAGGAGCGGCGCACAGTGGGCCAGAAGACCGGTGGAGGTGGCCAAAACTCTAGACGCGTTTTGAGCTCCAGAGTCGCTAAACAGGCCTCGAGCCGAACGTGTGACCCCACCAATGGATTCGTCGTTCGGAGAGCAATCCATTGGTGGGGTCACACGTTCGATTCGAGTCCTGTATAGCGACTCTGGAGCTCAAAACGCGTTTGGAGTTTTGGCCGCCTCCGCCGGTCTTCTGGCCCACTGTGCGGCGGGAAGGTAAGAGGAAAAGCGGGAAGGGCTCAGTGCTGCAAGGAGCGTGGCAGCGCGGCGACAACACGACAACAAAACCCCGCCGCCTTGTCTCTTTACTTCCGAGCGCCGATCCGCCCCGAAGGATGCGGAGTTAACGAGCTCGCCCCTCTGCGAACACTTTTAAGAAGGAGAGCGTCGGTAGCTTGCGGTGAAAAGCGGGAGAGACGTACCGAGAACCGCGAGGGGTGACCCACTGTAAAAGTTTGTGTACACTGATTGTGTGAATGTGGAAGAGTGTGCAAGGTTTCTGGCCTTTTTGCCAAACATGTTGCCTCCCTACAGGCGTTTTTGCCTCCTAAATGTGGAACGTGGTCAAATTTTGTACAATGAATATGGGAAGCTGTTCCCCCCGGAGACCCCGATTGCACGCTTTGCAGGAATCACAGAAACCGCCACCCCACGACTTTTATTCGTGTTTTTAAAATTATTTTTCCATTCTGCTCTCCACCGTTTGGTGACAATCCGAAGGGAAGAACAAAGCTCACACACACAGTCTCTCACTCGGAGTCTTGCACGTCGAAAGCTGCGAATGTGCGCGTGGCGGCTGCAGGGCGAACCTATTTAGTTATTTGCCTTCCTCCTCTCTCTCTCTCCGTTTCATATTCCATCCTTTCTTTCCGAGCACGCTACGAGATTTTCCCCCATTCCTTAAATCCCTTATTTTTCATGTTTCCTTTCGGGGGTGTGAAAAAAAGGCGGGACGGGGACGCACCGTTGCCTGCCGAGCCGCACCCCTCAGTGACTCACGCATCGAGTTCTCGGAAAGAGGCACTCAGCGCGCGCGCACCAACGCCCCGTGCGTGCCAGTGTGCGCACGTGTGTGGGTGAGAGAGAGAGAGAGAGAGAGAGGCGAAGGGGGCCAGCGGGCTGGGGCTGTCCGTGTGACGCTGCAGGTGTGTCAATTTCGCGGCGCGTATGTATATGTGTGTGCGTGTGTGCGTGTGTGTGTGTGTGCGTGCGTGTGTGTGAAGGTGTGCGGTCGACCGGAAAACGGCGCGTGGAGGGTGATTTCCTGATAATGGGCCCTGCAGGGCTCGGCGGGGCTCGGCGGGGCGCGCCAGGGCTTGTGTGTAAGGCCCACGGCCAGCCTACGGCACGGCCAGTCCACGGGGCACTAAGGGCACCAGCCAGGCCCGGCCGAGGGCCCGGCCGGTGGGCAGCGAGGGGTGAGTGATAGGCGACAGGGGACCGTCTGCCGGAAGGGCTGGAAGAGGGGCGGGGGCCGTCACAGAGCGCGGAGCGTGAACCGCGAGGTAGCCCGGCGCAGTGCCGCGCAGAGCCGCGCAGAGCCGCGCAGTGTGGTGCCTCCGGTCAATACAAAACAGGCGGTGAGCGGCAGCGGCCGTGCAGAGCTGCGCCGGCCTCACGGCCGCTCTCCAGGGGTTGGAATCCACTTCGAGGAGGTGACCGAAGGCCTCACCGAGGTCTGGGGCAGACAAGCTGGCGGGCGGGACGCGGTTGGCCGCCAAGTCACGGCGGGGACCTTGACGACGACGTGCAGGTGATGACGCCGGCGGAGACAATGGTGCAGTGGCTAGGAAGCGGGTCTGGACGGTCTGGAAGCAAGCCAGGCCTGGTACCGGGAGGCCTAAGGGCGCCTGAAGGGTGAGGGAAAGGGTCGCGGGTTCGGCCACGCCGGGCCGCGCCCCTCGGCCCTTCGGATCTGACTTGCCGGACGTCCCGCGGCGAAGAAAAATAATGCCGTTCGTCGAGAGGGCCTCTCGGAGTCGGAGGAGCCTTCGGGGAAGGAGTGTGGCACCGACGCACGCCCCGCGCCTCGCCCCGCGCCTCCCGCACTATCGCTTGTTGGCATCGCCGGTGCGCGCGTTTTCCTCAACTTCTCGCCTCATTACTTGAAGGCCGCGCCCAGCCCCGTCGGGCCCCTTTGGAGGGAATCACGGTGGCTGTCAGGAAGGCGGCGGGTTTGTGCGGTCGAAATAGTGTCCGATTCCTGGTAAAGGAGTGGCAGTGCGACCACGGTCGAGGGGCCGCGAAGTCGATTCCCTGCCGTAGTGGGGGGCTCGGTGCAGTCCGCGGGTCCCAGCGGCACTCGTGACCAAAGAGACGAGGCGGTGGCTGGCCGCCAAGGGCCTGCCGTGAATGGGCGTGCGTGGAGCCGCGGAGGCTGCGTGCAAGTCCTCCGGATTCCCCGCATTGACAGTCGCTCGGCAGCCAAGTGGCCGAGGCCCGGGGGGCTTGCCGGGCTCGCCGACGGCTGGGGCCGCCGCCCCACCACGCCACTGCCAAAGCGCGGCCAAAGCGCCACCGGAACATTGATTGAGCGCTGCCGCCTAGCCGGCCGGCCTGCTTATCAGATGATGGCCGCCTTGGCAGCACAGCTTTGAGCCGCTGATTATTTGAGGCGTGGCAGGCCCTGTCTCTCTCGCGCCCGCGGGGCGTTGTGAGGGCGGAAGGGAGGCAGAGAGAGAGGCGGAATCGGACGGCGGGGCGGGCCGCTGCCGGGGTGCGAGGCGCCATGGAGGCGCCATGGAGGCTTTTTATCAGATTTGCTCGCAAAATGCCAAATGCCGCCAGAGCTTTTGCCTGCCCAGCGAATTAGAGCAAACCGTCTGAAACAGACGGGCGACCCCCCCCCCCCGCCCCGCCCCGCCCCGCCCCCCGCCCCGCCCCGCCACGTCCATCCGCGCATTGAAAACGCTGCCCCGGCGAACACCAGGCAAGGCAGAGTGCGGCAGAGACCAGCGAAAGAGCAGCTCACCCTCCTTGGCGGTGGTGGCTAGACTCATTCGCAGACGAGAATAAAAACAGTATCGCGAATAAAAGAAAGGAAAGAAAGAAAGAAGGAGAGAGAGATCGAGGCAACAAGGAGGCTGATTCGGCGCGCAGTGGATGAAAACCGTGCGCGAAAACACGGCAAGCACGCCGCGTCGCTGCTGGAAGCACAGCCCGTCCGTTTCAGAGGACGCCTGCCAGGCATGTGGTAGGCAACGCGCCGGACGCGGCAGCCCAGCAGGCCGGGGACGTAGAACGCCTGCAGACAGCGGGGTAGGCAACCCTGCGCACACGGATGTTCAACGGGACGGCCTGCCTTCACCTCCGCAGGCGCGGAACGCCTGCGTGTAGGCAACGCGCTGCACACGGATGCTCAACGGGACGGCCTGCCTTCGCCTTCGCAGGCGCGAAACTCACAAGGGCCCTGGCTTTTTTTCCGGCTATCGATTCTCGCGTCTGCGTTGCCGCCTCGTCGCGGCGGGCCCGGCCCGGCCCGGCCAGGCGCGGGCCTCGACTCTCATCCTCGCCTTTGTTCTGGATGTACCCAAAGTAATGGCGGGCATTCCCCGTGGCTGGTGTTCCGACCGTGAGTAGGTCAGGGGGCGCGGGCAGGCCGGGGGCAGGGGGCCACCCTCCATCACGACGGCTGGCGGCGCCCCGGCACCTCCCTCCCTCTCCCTCGCACAGGAACGAGACAATCGAAATGAACAGGGGGCGATTGTGCGGAAGAAATTAACGGAGCCACCGACCGAACCCTCCCGGCTGTCTTTCCATCCGTCCGTCCGTCCGTCTGTCTGTCTGTCTGTCTGTCTGTCTGTCTGTCTGTCTGTCTGTCTGTCTGTCTGTCTGTCTGTCTGTCTGTCTGTCTGTCCGTCCGTCCATCTGCCCGCCCCATCGCCGCCGCGCCATCCAGGATAATTTCCCACAGGGCCGCGGGGTCGCCGTCTGGCTTTTAAAACAGCCGCAATGCGCGCACGGCGCCCCCCGGAATTTTATGACGGACGACGGATCATTATTTTTCACTTTCATTTGATGATTGATTTTAATTATTTTCGCTTAGCTAGTCGTGTGTTGTTTCATCTGGCAAATGTGGCTGAAACTCAAAGGTAATTGGACTGTGTGGGTGCGCGTGTGTACTGAAGAACGTCGCTCGAAAACTGGGCAATGCGGTTGCCATTATTCACGGTCTTTCTCGGCTTCAAGTTTTGTTTATGTATTCGATAGAGAACTTGCAAAAAAAAGTGGCATGAAACTATTCCCGGTCAAAAACTGTTTTGCCTCGTGAACGGACCGCCGCGACAGTTCATAAAAAATTCAAACCCCCTCGCTGGTGCGTGCAGAGTGATAAAACTGCCTCCAGACACTTACCATTGCCGCGCCAAAGTTTTGCAGCGAGAAGCGGTTGTTGGGGTGCTCCGGGTCCGAGTTGTTGCCGCCCTCCGTGTCGTCCGTGTCGGAGCAGTGGCCGAGGGCCAGGGAGGCGGGGGGCAGGGTGGCCAGGGGATTGGAACCCCCGCACTCATCACCATTGCCGTAGTCTCTGTTGGTTGGAGGAAGCTCAGGGTCAAGAGAGGTTATGTTACCTTTTCAAAAAAATCCACCTGAATTAAAGTCCCCCTCCCTTAAGTTTTTTTCACTACCTTAGGTTAGGTTTTCCTTGCTTAAAACTTGACACAAAACTTTTCATCTTTGATCTGCCTTAGTTTCCCGCCATCCTCTGCTCACCTGTGTGACGGCACCGGCGATGGGTAGTACGGCGGCGGCGCGCCGGGCGAGCGGGTGGTGACGACGCGGTGCTGGTAGCCCGTACCCCCGCCCGCGGACGCGGTCACCGGGTACTGGAGCACGCTCAGCAGGAGGTCCTCGCCCCCTCCGCCGGCGGGGGCCGAGCTGACGGAGCCCCGGGACCGGAGCGCGGACGGCCCGGCGCCCGCGGGCGAGGTGGCGGGGTGCGGCGCGGTGGGCGAGCGGGCGCTGGCGGCGCGGATGAACTGGACCTCCCGCGACTGGCGGTACAGCTGCTCCTCCTCGGCACGGTGACTCATGGCCTGCTCATGGCGCCCTCATGGCTCCAGGACGGCCCGCACGCCCACGCGTCACATGCCGGGGCCATGGCCGTCGGGGCCCTCGCTGCGGCCGACGCGGTGCCGAAGGTCCCCCGCGGGCCGCGGCAGGGGGCGGCGGCGGACGGCACGCGCCAGCATCTGCAACACGCACTGGACGTTGCGGACTGGGTTTGCATGACGCGGCCCCCAGCAGGTTGGTAGTCCCGTGTCCTCAAAACGTTGTCAAACGCTCTGGCCCTGCGGAGTGGTGCTTTGAGTTTGTTCGCGGCACTTGCACCGCCACCACCACCAACAACAACTGCCCGCAGTGCGCTTCACGCGGCGGCTCGCCGTCAAGAAGTGCGAGTCACGGTGCCATCGCACGGACTTCATCGACCCGACGAGCGCCGCTAACGACGCGCAGCAGGCCGACTCCGAGAGTCGTTTCCGCCGCGCTGTTTCTCCTCGCGCTCACTGGCGGCGCTCCGTGTGTGGAGCGGGGGAGACAGACCGACGCCAACGACTCTCGGAGTCAGTCTGCAGGGGTGCCGAGCCTCGATCCGCTCCGCGGCCCGCGGGCACCCGGGTGGGATAGGTGTGTCCCGGGTGGAAGGATCTTTCGTTAAACTGTAGTTTCAACTACAGTACCAAAACTGCAGTTCCCGAACTAAAGTTAGTTTTAAAAAGAAACTGAAGATTAAATACAATTCCACTTTGCAGTTGAAATTGTAGTTTTCTGTCAGTTCACAATGTAGTTTTAGTGTTGATTTGAAGTTCAGTTGGAGGTTCAGTTTAAGTTTCAGTTACAATTTACTTAATATCCATTTCTGGAAGTAAAGCGACTGCTGAAAATAAATATTCAAAAACTGTCTCTCATCTAGTATGTTTCCGTACTTAGTATGTATTCTAAACATATTCTCTTATCGACATACTAACGTTGATAGTTATGTCTCAAAACTAGTACGTTTCCATACTTCTTATGCAATCTTCTAGTTGTATCAAGTAAAAGTTACATACCACAAGGGGAACTCAAAATTACAGTGGCTGCTTCATTGCTTTTAAAGCAGTTGAGGTTTACGTTGAATTTTTTGTCGTCTCCCTTTAAAAAAAGTATCAGGTTAAGAGCAAACGTTTAAGGTTTATAGCTAATACAGTTGGCTTTACTTTAAATGGTATAGTTGTTCGCTGTTTAAAAATTTATGCAAGCTTCCCCTTTTTTAAAGTTAGCCTCCCTAAAGAGACAAAGTAACCTTAAGTCTGCGACAAGTTTACGTAAACAGACTTGTCGCAAAGGTCCAAAATATTTTGCGCTTACATTTTTTATACTGACAGTTTAAAATTAAAATTGGTCATAAAATGCAAGTTTGTCATGAAGAGGACTACAACTTTACATAGGATTACTCTAAAATTGCTTGTAGTTTAAAAGATGTAGAAAAATTCTTAGTTTTGATTTTTTTTTATTAAATCCAAATCAAAGTAATTCTGTTAAGTCCTTCATATACCCTTCCTTTTAAAATAAACATAATATTACATGCTAGTAGTATTAAATAACACTTTCGTTGAGTGAAGTTGGAGCAAAGCATATTGACTACCGCAAAAATGGACACTTAGTGCATCATCCGCTAGGTGGCGCTAGTGTCGCATCATTTACGTCTTCGAGTTAAAAGTGTTCTTGCAGCCGATCAGAGGAATATTTTTGGATCAAACTCTGTGCAGGGCAAATATTTGAGATGCTACGACTCTACCACAAAAGGATTGACCTCGATAGGTGGAATATTAGGGAAATAACTTTGAGTACAACTTTCCTCTCGCGTACGGCTACGGGTCGTAGTTTGGTTAGGCTCCGATCGCTGTGCCTCCAAGTGCATCAGTCCTCGATGCGAAGTATATTTTTACCGAGTGATCAACTCCGAGAGGAGGTGACTCCACTCACCAACACCTAAGGTTGAAATCACCTAAGGTGGCTATATGATAACGGGGCTGAGGCTCTATTTTGAATTTTCACTCTCTTTTCGGAAACTGAACCCCAACTACTCTCTTTCTAGTTATTTCAAATGGCTTTTAAGTTGTTCGAAACTAAGGTTGAACTGCAGTTTGACTGCAGTTTAACTAGCACGAAAATGAGGGAGAAACTATAGTTGTTCCAAATAACTGGTAGTTTTTGCATAGTTAAACTGCAGTTTTACTGCAGTTGACTATAGTTTAACTACAATTTTTTTTCTCTTAAAAGTTACTTTTAACTTCTTTATTTTTTAATTTTTGTTTCACTTAAAACAATACATTTTACAACAGAAAAACTCCTGTTTTGTCATATAGTTTTAACTGCAGATCCTTCCACCCGGGGTCTGGCGGCCTATTTCCTCTCTGTAATCACATGACCCGTCCGACTCTGCCCCACTCCCTGACACACCGAAATAAAGTGATTAGGGCGGGGAGCGGCCCCGGCGGGGCCCTGGCGGGGCCCTGGCGCGCCTCGAGGAGGCGGTGGCTTGGATTAGGCCCCGCAGGGCCTCGCGCCGGAGCAGGCGCGGTAGGCAGTCCCGTTGAGTAGGGCAGTGGGGCGGGCGGCCTGCCCCGCGCTCCACTGGCGCGAGGCCGCTAGGCCCTGCCGAACTGGCTCAGGACGAAACGCACGCAGCGCGCTCTCACACTTCTTCTTCCATTCCAGCGCACCCTGGCATCGCTTTTCCAGAAGGGTACTCGAGGCGATTCAGAAGTGGATTTTTGTTTTTGTTTTTCCTTCGCCTACACTGGGCAACGCGGAGCGAGACAAAGCACTGCCAGCGGTAATGAGCGCGCCGCATCGAACGGTCTGCAATCGTAAAGCCTTCCCCCTCGGCGCCTGCCAAGACACTGCCAAGACGGGCGGATGGACGGATGGACAGGCGGACGGGCCTACACCACAAGGACACGGGGAGGGCGGTTCGCACGCAGCCTCGTTGTTTTTCCTCTGGCAAACCCCCTTTTAACTGACGATAATTGAGCCTCGGCCGATTAGCATCAGGTAAGGTGGCAGCCCGCCCCACCCTCACCACGCCCTCCGCCCGCCCCGCCCCGCCCCGCCCCACCCCACCCTCGGCACGCCAGGCCACCCCGCCCCTGCCCTTCGGTCCCTCCTCTGATTTGGCAGCCATACGCGCGAGGAGGCCGCCGACCAAGGCAGCATAAGGCCAAAGGAATCCCAAGACAATCCTTCAACAAACCTTAACTAAATTTCCGTCCCGACTTTTTCTTCAACGTTATCTTTCGAACGCGCTGCCCTACACTGCAGAAAAAGTTCTGTTCATTTCTTTGCATGTCGAGGTCGCCCGCATTCTGTGGCCAAAGGAACACTTTTCCACATTCCAACTCCACGCTTTTTCCCATCGATTCCCCGCCCCTGATAAATGACTTTCGAAAGTCCCTGACAGTGGAGTGGGACGGCGGGTGCGTGAGGGATGCGTCGGGCTTTGCAGTTGGAGCGCGGACCGATAAAATCAATATGAAAATGTAAAGCGGGCGGCAGGCTGGGATGGGACCTACAAAGTCGTTCTTGGGCACAGAGCGGTGGACGTGCTGTTGATGAAGCTTTGCCAGGCCGGGGCGGGGCGGGGCGGGGCGGGGCGAGGTGGGGCTGGAGGGCACGCACGCTTTGAGCCAAGCCCCGCATTCTGACCAGTCGCGCGAGGTCCCCGGTGCGGATGAGAGCTCATCATTGCCCTCGACAGGTGGATAAACTCGACAAGGCCAGAAAGAGAGAAAAAAATATCATGTGCTAAAAAGAGTCGACTGATTCGTGTGAGGGGACAGAATTTTTGCCGTGTATCAAACAAGCAAGCAACCACAAAGCGAAAGGGTTCAAAGGGAAATATTGTTGACGTGGGCTGTTGTGCGCCCGTATTGAAACACAAATTGAACACAACTGAAGGGCATTTTAATCTCTGCTTTCTTTGTTTTTGACAATTTGAATTTTCGACGGCGTTTTTTTTCCAGTGTCGCGACACGCCGGCGACCACACCGTGCCATTATCTGCCACTGCACCCCACAAGCTGAGCCCGGCTGAGGCAGAGACGGCCTCGAGACCGCAACACTGCCCCACGCTAGTTAACCCCCGTTGGTCGGGGAGGTCTTCGGGGCGGAGCGTCGAGGGTGTGACCTTCTGCTGGCGAGCAGCGGACCGCACGCGAGCTAGGCGCAGGGCCGCGGGTGGCGACAGGCCCGCGCGCCAGGCACGCTGTCCCCGCCTCTAGATTCGGCGTGCGATGGTGGCGGTGACCGCGGTGGCCCCCAAGGACCTCCTTGGCCGCCGCACGGAAACGCAACGCGCTGATAAACTGTTTGGGAGGAACGCGCAGCGCGAAGCCACGGCGGAGCCCGCCGCCCCGGGACGGGGCGACGCGGGGCGACATGCCACCTGCGCGCCCGGTCCCACGGGGCGCCCTTTATCCAGTGTGGGGGCTCGGCGTGTTATCCCGCAGGCCTTGCGGGCTGGTTCCAAACCCTCGCACCCTCCTGCGGGACGCCCCACAAGTGCGAGTGAGATGGAGTGAGACGCCGTTCGGAGCCACCCAGCTGTGCGGTTCCCTCTTCCAGCGCGATGCGGCTCCAGAGATACAGGCGCACAGTGCGGGCGCACCGCGGCGCAAAACGCCTTCTAGATTAGCGTCCCGGCCGGCAGGCGCACAGCAGGCAGTGCGAGCACCGGCAGCACCGCCGACCGCGGCGAGGGCTTGGCAAAATATTATCCGGGGCACGCGCCGTGTTGTTGGAGAGCCTTTGGGCTCGCCGTGCGTGGTGCGGCGCAGGTGTGGGGGCTGGCCGGCCTGGCCACGGGCCTGGAGGAGGCCGCCGCCTACTCGTCACGACTGGCCTCGCGGTGGCCGCGACGCCGTGACGGGGACCGGGATGTCTGGGAAGCACCCACGATTGCACACCGCGAGTGTCGGATGGACACCGCTGGCGGGCAACTGCCGGCAACCGCAGCCCCACACGGGGATCTGCGTCACGACGGTCTCGAAGTGACGCACCGTCACCGACGACAAGACACGTACTATAGCGCTCGGCGACGTGTCCGCCACTCAGAGGGGCCGGCGGTCATTCCCCGGCGCGGTCCGTGTCACTGTGTCACTGCTTGTCACTGCGCGTCCCGTCGCGTCACTGCGCGTGACTGCGTGTCACGCGGCGTCACCCTCGGCGTGACAGCGTTTTGGCGGGAAGCGCGGTGGGGCGCGGCGGTGCGTTGCGAGCTGCGTGTTCCGCGACGTGCCGCTGCCGCGCGCCAGAGCCAACTGTTGTGCCGGTCGCGGCGGCGAGGCGAGGCGGCACGGTAAGGCGGCCCGCCCCGCCAGTGGCCCCGCCAGTGGCGTGCTGCCTGCCACTGCCCCGGACAGAGCCGAGCCGAGCAGCGCCGCGCCCGAGTCCAGCCGGGCCGTGTCTTGGCGGCCGGCTCCTGCAGGCCGAGCAGGCGGGGGGACGCCCCCGATCGACCAGGACGGCCAGGACGGCGAGGAAGGGCCGCTCGCTACAGGTGGCCTGGCAGTGCGACCAAACGCAACAAATTACTTTGCAGCGGTGCTGCCTGCCTCTGCGCTGGCTGAGTCGCCGAAGCCCCCAAAAGTCGACCCGAGTCCCCGGGGCAGCGAAGCGAAGAGGGCTGGGCTGGCCGACGGTGCGCCGGGCCGTGCCATCCATTTCAGCCGGACAGGACCGGACAGGACACGCCAGGGGCCGAAGCCGCCGAAGCCGACACACAAAATGTCTCGGCGGTGAACTTCCCCGCGGCCCGGCTGCGCCTGCACCGCAGATACCCCGCGCGCCGCGCGCCGGCCAGGGGTATCGCCGTGTCGCCACGCCGCGACCCGCGGACGCGGAGTATTGCCGAGGCTTGTCGTCCGAAAAATAGTCGTATTTCCGGCGGAATGAAGAAGGTTCCACAGCCGTGGCCTCGGAAGTCCTTCATTAGCGCAATTTCATTTTCAGGTCGTCCGCCAGGGCCGGGGAGACTCCGGCGGCGGTGACGTCAATACCCCTCGACGCGGAGCTTTTCGGCGCAGGCGTTCCGCGAAGCGCGCGCCGCCCAAATTGTTATTGCTTTTGCGGGAGACGTGCGTCGAGCTAAGACTGTCGACGCGTGACCACCTCGCGGAATGGCCTGGCGGCGCTCTGTCTCTCTCGCACGCCCAGGAATGGCCCCGTGAGTGCGAGTGAGACAGGCGACGAAAGCGCTGTTCGGCCTCCAGACTGCCCGTCCGTCGGCGGCGGCGGGCGGCGTCATTGCTAAGATGGGACGTGTTGTTCTGAAAGCGAACGCCCCAGCCGGAGGGTATATATGGGCGGGCCACGGCGGCTAGGCCTACACTCGACCTGGGGACTGGAGACGCAGAGGTACCATCTTCCAACCGAGACTCTAGCATGGTGAGTTGAGTCGATGCCGACCCACGCCGTTTAACCACCATTTTGGGATGTGTTCGCTGATGTCGGTCGCATTTTCCTAGGCGCGGGTGACGCTCACGGCCTTCGCGTTGGTGGCCGCGGTGGCGCTGGCCAGCGCGGCGCCGTCCCAGGACGCCGACAAGCCTCAGCAGCAGGCACCGCCAGGCCGCGCCACGGCCCCCGTCAAGTCCGAGTCCGCCGACGAGCTCCTGGGCGCATCCGAGCAGTGGGGCGGCGGCTACGGCGGCTATGGCGGCAACGGGGGCTACGGGGGCTACGGAGGTAACGGCGGCTACGGCGGCTACGGTGGCTACGGCGGAGGCCGTGAGGGCCGCGGAGGCTATGGAGGCTACGGAGGCTACGGAGGCTACGGCGGCCGTGGCGGTCGTGAAGGTTACGGTGGATACGGTGGCTATGGCAATAACGGTGGTTACGGTGGCTATGGCGGCAACGGAGGATTCGGTGGATTCGGTGGCAACGGAGGATGGGGCAAGTGAACATTCGATACGCGCTCGTCTGAGTAGAATGAATGAGGGCCAACGTAAGTAGCACGAAGAAATTTTTGCCGCTCTCATGAGTGCGTTGCGTAAGTGTGTGGACTCAAGTAGGGGAGTTGACAACCGATTTTGTGACATGGTGATGTTATTTTAGCTATTTGTTAAGTGTGAAGATAATAAAATGGTCGCAAAAATTGTGAATGGCGTTTTGTTTCCATGCATGTAAGGTACGAGGGCCGGCAATGTAAAAATCCAAAAATCACATTCAACAACATGTTCTTTAATGGTATCAGACGATTTCACAACATCATTTTCTCATATTTTGTTGCACTATAGTATAATTTCATGCCATCGTTATTGGTCAATACACATTCTTTCGGAAACACCTCGGCACAAATCAGGATAAAACAACAGAACAAAAACAGATTCCGCACTTACTGTACATCATCAACCACAGAATACAAGCATTGCTAAATACTTCTAGGTCTATTGTATTGTGTTGTTTGTAAGACCACGAAAGGAAAACGAAGCTACATAATTCCCTGCTGCAACAACGCGTCCGAAATGATATTACACAACAGACGAAAATATTATTAGACACTACCAACGTAGCGGCTCTGATGCATATCACAGAAAAAAAAGGACAATCGCAAGATATGTAACATGTGGGTGCCAATTGGGAGACTTAAGACCGCCCTGCTCAATTTAAAAACCACTCGATTACAACATTGGTAAAAGGCCACAAATCGAAATTCATTAAAATGCGCGGTGCACGTTGTGCAACCAGATAAGGGACCAATTTACAACCCTTTCAAGTGTTTGGTATTTTAAACATTTTTTGACGCTGGCATATCTCGGTGCAAACTGGTTAAAACAAGTTTACGATTTACTTGACCAATGAGGTGGGAGTGAAATTTCATACTGTAGTTAAAAGCATGAAAGAGTATTAAAAATGCGTCAAGGGTTGTGCTTTTGTTGCACTCAACTAGCGGATCCCTTTCCAAGAATTTGTACTGACAGTCACTGAGTCACAGTTATATCCTAACAACAAGCTTTCGAGACGAGTCTACTTGAGGCATTCGCGGAAATAGTGATTGAAAGAGGAAACGCTAGGGGGTAGAATTAGACTCGAGGTAAGAAAAGCGTATTCTATGTTCCGCGGGAACGTATGAACGACTTACAAACTGCAGAGAGAGAAAATTTCAGCGCTTGCAGAGAGCGGGGAGCAACGGCAAAGAGTATTATAATTAAGGGCATGTATGAATGAGTCCGACCGCGTCGTCTTTGAGTGGTCCGGGACAAAAGAATGTCTTCCCCGAATCACCCCAAATGGACGCATTTACGCAGCGTCACAGAAAACAGACTTTCATTACTTTTGATTCGGTTTTGAGATACTCGTAAAGGAAAGAGCCATTCCATGAAACACTTCTCAAGTCGTCTGATCAATATTTTTTCGGGCACATTGAAGTGTGGCATGGAACAGGTCGGACGAACCTACGAAAATACTGTACATCAGGCCACAAATTTCAAACGATTTTGCGAGGGGAACGACATCTAATATTATTGTTCTGATACCTTAAACATATGTGTTTAAAATATAATTCGTCAGTATAACTATTCACAGTAAGCAGACAGAAAGTCGCAACATACAACATGCCACTAATGCCTGCCACCTGGTGGCTACGAGTTGGTGATGTCATGGGCGTCGCGTTTTCACAACAGAACCAGATATGTTTCAAAACAAACGTTTAACAACAATAAATACTAAGTCTGTACACATCGTTAACATTATTTAGTTGTACGTAGCTCCTGCGGGTCTAAACCCCGCCTCTTGAACTGCTGATAAAGTGGCAACACAAGCGCACATGCCTTATGACTACCGTAGTAAACCATTAATGCGCAGTGCGACGACCCAGTGCTCAGGTGCCCGTTTTCAGACGAAGCCCCTCCAATTTACGTAAGTTGAATGTTCTAATCAATTCGTCGCCTCTACACTTACTCGCATATATACACCCAAAACGTTTAATTTCAATCTAAATACAACCCCTCCTCGCTATTTCATCCCGCCCCGCCCCACCAATTATGAAAAAACAAATCCCCGTTAACTCACAAGCACGCAAAAAACACCCGCGCACAAAATCAGGTCCGTGATGAAGAAGAATTGTAATACTTAGAAATTGACGTTATATCTAACACTTTTATTTTGTTCTAGTCTAGCGGAATGAGGAATGTGGCTTGCACCTAAAATCAACAATTGGTTTACACATTAACTCGTCTTCGCTCATAAGGCTTGAAAACGCAGGGTACATTACTTTTAGCGTGACTCTCGAGCAAAACAAATATTCCACACATCTAGTTACGTTTCCAGTGGTGCCAGTACTTATTGTGGGCTAACACTACAGCTCCTTGTTCGCCTCCCCCATATCCTTTTATTTCTTGCACACCACCAAAGTTTTAACAACTAAGGCTCTCGCCTTCAATGAAAAGAGTTATCCTGCAATTGTGCCGACGGCCGACGCTCGAACATAGGGACTAGGCCTACACTCTACACGCACAGTCTGGCAGTCTGGCACGGACAGGGCACAAGGCGCGAAGGGACGCACAATTTTCGTAAAAAGTCTCATCGGTTTCCCTACCGAAGCGAAACAAAAATAACAACATCAATAACAACAACAACACGGTTTGTCAGTTGGAGGAAGACGTGTCGCTTATTGTCAAGCTGGCCGATTCCTCCACAGTGCACGCCACTCGTCCTCCGTGCACTTCATCTAGCCAGTCAGCGTTTTTTTGTACAGTGTAAGGAAAACACAGTGGCGACCAGTGTTTTTCCTCTTTCTTTATGTCAGTTTCTGTGCACGGCGACGAAACCGCGTGGCACAAGAGTATTGCGTTATCACCCTACAAAATATCAACAAACATGGCGGCGATGCTACCGAGTAAAGACTTGAATGGCGGCCCGGGCGGCACCGCCTCGTTGCGACTCGCAAAAATAACAAAACTTACATCATTTAACTCACGTAGTATTATGTACAAAAATTTGCCTTGAAAATATTACAATGTGCGTTTTGATTCAAAACATATGTTGTAATATAAATGCAAACCTCCACGACTAACTGACACAGTGGTGAACTCATTAGTAACAATAATTAATTTTTTGGCAGCCTGCGGGCAGACGGTACGACCAGACGGCGCCGCGCTACGTCCTCTGATACGAACCAAGGTAACAACTAAAACGGTGCTAGCAGATTGGTCAACTCTTGAACTAAAGTAAACAATTAAAACATGACGAGTCGGTCACAGCACGACTCCCCGCAGTATGGCACTGCCTGAAGGCTTCATCCCGGCGAGGACGGCGACGACGTGGTGTCCACGGACTCCGTGCTGTCCGGCGACATCTGCGTCACAACGTTGCTGTCTTAGAAGAGAGTCGAGCGCCGATTGCAAAATCGGGTGCCGTTTACTCACGTGTCCGTTGTTCTTGGCGCAGCCGTTGACGGCGGGCGTGGGGGGCGGCGGGTCCGTGTCTCGCTCCGCCTCCATGGGGACCTCCAGGGACAGCGCCGAGGTCCGCGACAGCACGTCGCCCACCGAGCCGTTGCGGCCGGGGTCCGACGGCTCCAGGTACAGCTTGACGCTCTCCTCGTTCTGCAACACAGAATCCGTGGATTCAACCACCACACCGGGCCCCGCGACTTAGCTCTTTTCGAACTTGACTGTCCGGACTTACAACTAGTTTCAGTCTTTCCACGAGGCGGCGCCGGTCGGCGCGCAGCTTGTCGGCCTCCTCGGCCTGCTTGGCGGTGCGGATGCCGGAGACCTCGAGCAGCGCGAGGTGCGCGTCCTTCTCCGAGACGGCGGCCTCCAGGGCCTCCTGCTTCATGTGGCTGAGGTCGGCGAGGTGGCGCCGCCACTCGGCGGCCTGGCGCTCCAGGTCCTGCACGCGCTGCAGCAGCGGCCTGCACGTCGGGCAGCGGATGGCGTAGGCCGTCTGCAGCGACAGCAGCCGCTGCTCCAGCTTGGCCACGGTGCCCATGATTTGCTTGCGGCGCGTCTCCTCGTGCGCTGTTATTCGCACGCTCTCGCGCAGGGCCTCCTGCAGCTCCTCGATGCGCTCGTCGCGCAGCGTCAGCGCCGAGGCCAGCTCCTCCAGCTCGGCCGCCTCCCTGTCCGTGCTGCACCGCAGCGCGCGCTCCAGCGCCGCCACCTCTGTCTGCAGCGCCGCCTTCCCGGCCTCGGCCTCCTCCAGCCTGTCCCGCAGGTCAGAGACCTCGGCCCCCTGTGCCGCCTGGTCGGCCTCCCTTATCGATTGTGGGTCCACAGCCTCCGCCTGCTGCGTCCCGGTGGCGGTGGCCTCGGCCGCAGGCCTGTGTTCCTGCAGTGCCGCGATCTCGGCCTCCAGTTTGGCCTTGGCCTCGACGCTGGCCTTGAGCTTCTCCTGCAGGGACTGGATCTCTGCGTGCAGCTCGGCCACTCGCTCGACCTCGGCTCTCTCGTTGTCCTGCACCTTAGTCCGCAGGGTCTCGATCTCGGCCTGCAGCGTGGCCGCGCGCTCGGCCTCCGCAGTCCGGCTCGCCTCTTCGTTGTCCTGCTGCTTGACGCGGAGGGCCTCCACCTTGCTCCGCAGGGCCTCCACCTCGTCCTGCAGCTTGGCCTCGAGCGTGGTCTGCCGCACGGCCTCGGCCTCCTTCACGGCCTTCAGGTGGCAACGCAGCTGGGACAGTTCGGCCTCCAGGCCGCGCCGCGCCGCCTTGGAGTCGGCCTCCGCCTTGTCCTGCGCCTTCGTTTGCCTGCGCAGCCTTTCCACCTCGGCGGAGAGCTCCGCCCCGGCGCCGTCCTGCAGACAGATGATGGGTCACACAACTGCCGAAGACCTTTTCGAAAATCAATGCAGCCAATCCTAGGGCCTACCTTCTCCGTGGACAAGGCGCTGCCCTCTGCAGCCCCTTGCCTCTCCAGCGCCTTCTCCAGCGCTTCTCGCAGGCCGGGCGTCTCTCGCACCGAGGGTTCCAGGGCCGAGAGGAGGTCATCTAGGATCTCGCCGCCCACAGCAGTGCCGTTCTAACAGGTTTCAGATGGGGACGGGGGAAAACCAAGGATAAAACAAAAACGCAACGAACAAAAATAGAATTGGAAGTAAAAAAATAAAAGTTGACGAGCTACGCAACAATTGTCGAGTGGGGAAAAAAGGAAGATAGAATATATGGTAGTTTACAACGAAGAGAACAACAACAAGCATTCAGACTAGGTTAATAATTTCTGACTTGTTTCCAACTATGTACACATATCAAAAAATTAGCAATTTTTAACTCTTTACAGTCATAAGCGTTGTCGGAAACAAGTACACATTTGAACACATAGTTTAGAATTTTTTCTTTAACAAATTGTCTTCGATATGCAAAGTAGGCAGAGTTACACTTGCACGCTCGCAATCACGCACGCACGCACACGCGCATTTTGATCAAGCGAATCGACTGCGTTCCACACAAGCACTCAAATAATAAATAGTTTAAAGTCAGTTTATCAATCCTTTCAGCCCCTCGTTTTGCCAGCGCGTCTGCCGCGCGGCGCAGCCCACCGGGGGCGCCGAACGAGTGACTTAGAAGAGGCCTTTGAAGAAGCCACCGGCCTGGGCGGGTCCAAAGCAGCAGTAAGAGGAGGCAGAGAACGTTTAGACAAAGCAAGAAGAAGAAATAAAATAAAATCAGGGTAAGGGGACAGGTGGGAAAGAAACGGGCGGTTAGTCAAAGGAACAGAGAAACACATTGCCAAAGAGCAAGCTTGCCAACGTGACGGTACCTCTTCCTTGAGCTGCTGGGCCGCAGCCGCGGGGCCTGACGCGCGCAGCTTGGCTTGGGCTGCTTTCAGTGCCCTGGGCGACAGAGAACGAACAACGTAAGACCACTCTGCCAGTGAAACACAAGGATCACTAGTGTACTGTACTCACTCGTGCAGGTCGTGGATCTGCTTGTCCTTGGAGTTCTGCTCCTCCTGGCTCATCTGCACGAGCTGCAGGAGTCTCTCCATCTCCACGGACGACCGCTGCGACTCCTCCTTGGCCGCCGCCAGCTGCTTCTGGTGCTCCTGCAGCTGCTGCTGCAGCTCCTGCACCTTGCGCTGCTGGTCGGCTGAACCCGCCGCCGCGCCCGCCCCCGCCGCGCCCTGCTGGACAGCGAGAAGGCCGAGTTTAACCAAAAGTTCGTCACGCGAATGTGACGTCATTTCCAAACGAACGAGTGTCATTCATTGAATTAGAGTGACGTGCTCGGCTCACCTTCTGGATGGCCTGCTCCATCTGGTCGATCTTCTCTCGACGCTTCTTGAGCTTGTCCTCCATGTCCGCCAGGGCGCGCTCCCGCTCCTCCAGCTGCCGGGTCCGCTGGTCCGCGCCCTTGCGGAACTCGTCGAGACGGCGGCGCTGCTCCTCCAGCTGCTTCTTCTGCTCCTCGAGCTGCTTCTTCAGGTTGGACGTCTCCTCGCCGCCGCGCGCCGCGCCGCTCGCCAGCCGCTGCTTGGACTCGTGCAGCTCGAGCTGCAACAGCGAGGCCGATCGTTACGGGAAAATCCCTCATGCAGCGACGGTGAAACCAAGAAAAACAACTACTAAGATCAGTCAATGCAAGCGGTGCAACGTTTGAAGGGCTCTGAGGCGCCCGGTCAAAGCAAAGACGAAAATAAACAAAAGCAACCAATAACAGTACCAGGCAGAACTTAAAACAATGAGAAAAAAAAATTAACCGGAGTACAAATGAAAACAAAACGCCGCAGCTTAGTAACACTGCAACCCTAAAAATGATGGAGTGAAACTAGGAAGTAAAATAGCATCCAGTAAACAGAAGATACTGCTAATTCAGAGAAGGCCTAATGAAATAAACAAGATCAAAAAGAAACAAAAGTTGACGAAAATAAAAGGTGCTGAGGGGACAACCCCAAGCGCGCGTGTGCGGACGACGGCCGGACAACCGTGTGTGGCTCATGCTGCCAGAGAGACGTCTTCTACGAAGCGAATCCGCTGTGGCAGTGCGCCCCGCCCGGCCCCAAGGCCCGGCCCCGCCACTGACCTGGCTCTTCTCCAGCTCGGTGACGAGCATCTCGAGCTGGGCCTTGTAGCGGTCGGCCTCGGTGGTGGCGACCTTGAGGTCGGCGTGGGCCTTGTCCAGCTCGCCCAGCAGGCGCGCGATGTCCTCCTTGGCGCTGGCGTTGGCGCTGCCGCCCGCCGCCGCCGCCTGCAGTTGCTGCTGCAGCTGCTGCACCTGCCGCGTGAGCTCGGCCACGGCCTTCTCGGCCTTGGCGGCGCGCGCCCGCTCCTGCTCCAGCTGTCCGCGGCCCTGCTCGAGCTCCTGGAGTCGCTGCTGCAGTCGCTGGATCTCCTTGTCCCTGGCCTCCAGAACGTCCCTGGTGCCGCGTTCCGTGTCCTGCGACAGCCGCTTCTGCTCGGCCCGTAGGCGGTTGGCCTCCTGCCGCTCGCGCTCCAGGGCCTCCTCGCTGGCCGTCAGCTCCTGTTGGAAGTTCATAAGCATGTCCTGGGACTTCTCCAGCTGCAGCACCAGCTGGTCTCGCTCCGTCTGCAGCTGCTTGGTGTCGGCCTCCAGCTTCTGCACCGCCTTCTCCAGCTGCGCCACTGCCTTCTCGCGCTTGTCCATCATGACGGCCATGGCCTTCTTGTCCTCGCCCGCCTTGGCCAGCTCCTGCTGCAGGGTGCGCACCACGTCGCCCTCCTGCCGAGACCGCACCTGGTCGCCCTGCATCTGTTCCATGGCCTTCATGACCTGGTTCACTTCCTGCTTGAGCACCTCGCGGTCCCGCTCCAGGTCCGCGGCGCGCGCGGCCTCGGCCTGGGCCTGCTCCAGCTTGGCCTGCATGCGGTCGAGCTCGGTGGCCATGCGCTCGAACTCGATGCGCGCCGCCTCGTTGTTCTCCTGGTACTTCCCGAGGTGCAGCTGGGACTTCTCCAGCTCGCGCGTCAGCCGCTGCACCTCCGCGTTGGCCTTGGAGAGGTCGGCGCCGGCCGCCGAGCCTTGCTGCTGCGTGCGCTCGGCCTGCGTCAGCTCCTGCCGTAGGCGTTGCACCTCCTGCTGGGCCTTGGCGACCTCGGCCGCGGCGGCCGCCTGCTGCTGCTGCAGTTGCTGCTGTACCTGCTGCTGCATCTGCTGCGCCTCCAGCCGCAGGCGCTCGTTCTCCTGCTGCACCTTCTCCAGGCGGTCCACGACGCGCTGCACCTCGGCACCGCTGCGGTCCGCCACGCTGCGCTCCATCTGCGCCAGCTCGTGGTGCATGCGCTCGTTCTCCTGCTCCAGGACCTCGGCGCGGAGCTGCAGCTTCTCGTGGCGGTCGCGCACCTTCTCGCACTCGATGTGCAGCCGCTCCAGCTCGGACTCGTACTTGTCGCGGCCGCCCACGGCCTTGGCGGCGTCCGCGCGCGCCCGGTCCACCTCGAGGCCCAGCTCGTGCGCGCGGACCTCGAGCTCCTGCCGCGAGCGCAGCGCCAGCTCGAGCTCCTCGCGGAGCTTGTCGGCCTCGCTGGTCCAGCGCTCCTGCTCGTACTGGAACTTGGACCGCGAGCCCTCGACGCGCTCCAGCTCCTGGCGTAGTCGCTGCACCTCCTGCTCGGCCTTGCGACCGCGCTCCAGCTCCAGGCCGGCCTTCTCCAGGCGGTCGCGTAGCATGTCGGCCTCCAGGCGGATGCGGTCGTGCTCCTCCTTGGCGCGCTCGTGGCCGTGCGCGCGCAGGGCGTAGCGCTCGGCCTCCTCGCGGAGGTTGTCGGCCTCGCCGCGGAAGCGCTCCAGCTCGGACTGCGCTTTGCGGGCCTCGGCCGTCACCTTCTCCAGGCGATCGTGCAGCTTCTCGGCCTCAACCTGCAGCCGCGCGACCTCCTCCTGGGCCTTCTCGTAGCTGGCCTGCGTCTTGGCGGTCTGCGCGTGCGCCCGCTCCAGCTCGAAGCCGGCGCGCTCCAGGTCGCCCTGCACCTTCTCGCGCTCGGCCTGCATGCGGCGTGCCTCGATCTGGGCCTTCTCGTAGCGCTCGCGCATCATGTCGAGCTCCACGGACATGCGGTCCATGTCCTCCTTGAACTTGTCCTCGTTCTCGCGCGTGCGTCCCAGCTGCAGCGCGGCGCGGTCGAACGCCTCCTGCACGCGCGCCAGCTCCTCCTGCAGCTTGCGGCACTCCTCGCGCGACTTGGCGGCCAGCAGCGTGGCCTTCTCCGCCTCCATCTGCAGCCTGTCCTTCTCGGCCTCGGTGGCGTCCAGCTTGTTCTGCACGCGGTATACCTCGCCCTGGTACCGGTCGTACTTCTCTAGTAGGCGCTCCATCTCCTTGCTGACGCTGTCCTTCTCCTCGAGGGCCTTGGTGGCCAGCAGCTGGGCCTTGTCCAGCTTGTCCTTGACCAGGTCCAGCTCGGCGAGCGCGTCGTCGCGCACCACCTGAGACTTGTCGAGGCGCTCCTTCATGGCGTCCAGCTCGGCCAGCAGCGCTTCGCGGTCGCGCTGGGCCTTGCTGGCCTGGCTGGCCAGCTGGCCCTGGAGCTTCACCACCTCCTCCTGGAAGCCGTCCCGCTCCTTCTGCAGCCGCGCGGTCAGCCCCTGCGCGCCCCAAACCAGAACAATGTTAGCACTCCACAGTTGAGAAGTTAGTTGCCGAGTCCAAGTATGCCGGAGGTACACCCACCTGGACCTTGTCGTACTTGTCCCGCATTCTGTCCATCTCGAGCTGCACGCCCTCACGCTCCTTCTGCAGGCGCGTGGCCTGGCCCAGGGCCTTGTCCAGCTGGGACTCGATGTTCTCGAAGTCGTACGTCTGCTTCTCCTTCTCCAGTTGGATCTGCAAGGGGCGTCATTCTGTTAGTACACTACGGCAACACGGCACCATTTCTCAAAATGTAAGCAGGATCAATTGAGATTGGTTCGGTAAAAGCCTAAGTTGTCTGGTTGCTCACCTTTCGGATCTCCCCCGTGGTCTTGTCCAGGCGCTCCTGCAGCTTGTCCACCTCGGTCTGGGACTTGTCGAGCAGGTTCTGCAGCTTTTCCTGCTGCAGCTGTGCCTTGCCCAGGGTGGCCTGCGTGCGCTCCAGCTCCTCGCGGGCCTTCTCCAGGTCGGCCACACTCTTGTCCCGCTCGCTGTGCAGCCGGCTGACGGAGGACTGCATGCGCTCGTACTCCTCACGCAGCGACTCCCGCTCGCCCTGCGCGTTCTCCAGCCGCGCTTTGAGCCGGTACACCTCGCCCTGGGACTTCTCCAGCTTCTCCTGGAGCGAGGCGGCCTCGGCGCGCGTCCGCTCCGTGTCGGCCATCGTGACGCGCAGCTCCGCCTGGAACCGAATGCAGACGTGAATCCAGACTGTCAGCCCAGAGGCCCAGACGCACCTCGACCGCACTCACCTGTGCACGGCGCAGCTCCGTGCTGGCCTTGTCGGCGCGCTCCTGGGCGCGGTCCAGCTCAGCGCTGGTGGACATAGTGCTGCGGCCGAACGTGGTCTGCGAGCGCTCCAGCTCGTGGCGCAGGCGGTCGTTCTCCATGTCGAGGCGCGCCAGGCGCTGCTTGGCCGCCTCCCAGTCCGCGCCGCTGCGGCCCACCTCGCTGGCCGCCTTGTCCAGCTCCGCCTTGGACTTGCCCAGCTCGGACTGCGAGCACTCCAGCCGCGTCTCCAGCCGGTCCTTCTCCACCTGCGGAAAAATGGAATGACAGCAGTAGTAAGGATGCCCCACGGTCGCGGGCCGCCATTTTGACTCCCCAATGAGAGAAGGGTGTGCCCTTCTCTCATGGCCGAGTTCATATCTGAAAACTACTAGCAGCGTAAAGACGTTGACTGAAAATGCTTTCAGGATCTTTTCCTGTCCAGCAAAGCCACCGACTGACCTGCGCCCGGTCCAGCCGTGCCTGCAGTTTCTCCACCTCGCTCTCGAAGGCGTGCAGCTTCATCTTGTACTCGGCGATCTCGCGCTCGTGCAGCTCCCGCTCTTCCTGCTTCTCCTGCTCGGCGCGGTCCCGCTGCTCGCGCAGCTGGTTCATCTGCTTCTCCTTGTCGCCGATGGCCTCCTCGAGCGAGGAGAGCGCGCCCTCGGACGAGCAGTGGTGGGCCTGCATGGCGGACAGCCGCGCCCGCGCCATGTCCACCTGGTTGTCCTTCTCCTTGAGCAGGTCCTCCAGGTTCTCGATCTGCAACACGACGCCCGAGGTCAGACGTCACGCCAGACCAACACAACGAGGCCGCCGCAAGCCAGCATGCAAAATCATAAATGAAAATAAAAACAAAGTGAAAATAAGAAAAAAAGAACGCAGCGTACCTTTCCGGGGCCCACCCCGCTACGACGCGGCCGCCACTAACGTCGGGGGCCACCGCAATTCTACGTTTTCCAACTCTCTACACATCAGGTGCAAAATAATCACAGCAAAATAATACACAAGACACAGTACGCAACTGGTGACCCTAATGAAAAATTAACAACAGAAAACAACAGAAACAACAAGGTCGCTAAAGCTGAAAAAAATAAAATAATAATGAAATAAAAACGTCGTAATGCCATTGCAAGCACGTGGCGAGACTGGTCACGCACACCAAGTAGGGGCTGTCATCAGAAAACATAAGGCTGGCGGGACAACATGGACTTGCAAATGTTTCAAAGCTCTGCCTGGTACGTAAATCGGGACGAATAAATCGACCTGTCGGGACAGTCCGCGCCAAAAGTCGAGGCGCGCGGTGGTTCAGGACACCTGTGTAGGTCGGAAAAAGACTCGAGACACGATTCGTATACGGTATACCGTCCGCTGGCAGGACGGGATGATGCCGGTAGATCCCATATTCAAAGAGAAATACATTGGCTTCACCGTGTGGTCCATTCAAAGTCTCTTTGAGACCTCTAGCAACTCAGAACGTGCCTGGAGTTTTGCTCGACCAAACAGATTTTTTTTCCTGCGGCCACAGTGCAAGGCACTTATACATACACCACTGAAAGCTACCCAAGCTGCATGCAGCGGGGCTCTACAAGTGCTACCTTTCTCTGCAGCACGTTGATCTTGCGGTCCTTGATGTCCATGTGGTCGCGTAGTTCCGTCATCTCGTTGTTGAGGCGGTTCCGGTCCTGCGTCGCCTGCATGGCCGCCGACGTCTTCTTCTCGATGTGGCGGTTCTTCTCCTCGAGGCGCTGCCTCAGCTCCTCCACCTGGCAGGAGGCAATACACTTTAATTTATATCTTCCTGGTTCAGAGCCAAGAGTCCTCCCAATCAGCAGCATCCGGTTGATTGCGGCCTGTTTTAATTGCTTAATTTAGTTCGATAGGAAAAGAGGAAACAGCGGTGCTTTACAGAGAAAGGGAACTGGGGAACGAGAGAGGGTTGCGGGCAGCGGGCCGCATAGTCGCTTGAAGCAATTTTTGGCCTGCGGCCTTTTCTGAAACCGCGACGGTGAAACTGGAACACGGGGAGGGATGCTGGCGTGCCGGCGCGGCGGACGGGGGGCGCGAAGGGGGCGTGAAGGGCGCGAAGGGACGACAGCGTGGAGTACGGACGGCGGAGCGGCGGGCCCTGTATCGATTTCAGTGCGAATGCTGCGACTGGGCGGACCGGGGCGGACGGCCCTTGGGGGGCACAGACGGCCCGACGCCAGACAGCGCTTCCTAGGCCACGCGCTCCGCGCCGCTCCGCGCGGCCAGCCTGTGGCGACAGGGCACAGGTGCAGCGTACTCACATCAGCCTGCAGCATGTTGTAGTGCTCCTCCTTGGCGCAGAGGGACTCCTTGAGCACGGCGATGTGCCGCTGGTAGTCCTGGTGCTGCTCCTCCAGGGTCTTCATCTTGGCGGACATGGCCAGTATCTCCTGGTCGCGCCGCTGGATCTCCCCCCGGAAGTCGTCGAGCTGCAACGACGCCGAGGGTCAGTCCCGGTGACCGCGAAGGCCACGAGGGCCGGCGGGATTCTAGCTAGACGGCACCCGACGTGCCGTTTATATTCAATTAAAAGTTTGTTACTTTTAAAAGGTGCTCTCTGAGCAATTCAGATTACGGAGCCTGGTCAATGAATACGGTTTGCAGAAACCGAGTTCCAGACAGGGTCTCCTTTACAGCGAACTTAAGAGGATCCGATCGGGTTAAGAACTACGTTACCTATGTAGGACAATGCTGTAATGCAGCACTACAGGTATGACGACACACACTACGCACGCAGAGGAAGACGGGAGGCGTAAGGAGGAAAAGCAGAGACAGGAAGGAACCGGTCGATACCAAGCTAATCAACGGGTTTGTGTCACACGTTGAATTTCTGTGCAGTCGTGCAAGAAAAATAAAGATACTTTTTAGCATGCGAGGAAAAACGATAATTAAACCATGCTGAGTAAAGCTAGTGTACACCGAACGCGCTCTGCCCCAGATATAAGAAAAAGAAAAGAAAACGATGGATCTCGCTTGTTTCGTAGTGGCTCGGGTTTTCTCGGTACACACTCACATAATACGAACGCCTGTACGTCACCAAGGCAACGTCTAGAGGGTTTGCATGCTGGAGTTTTAGCCATGCTGTGTTAGTGCGAGACACTCCTGTAGGTGGTAAAATGAAGAGAAGGGGGAGAACAACACAAAGACAAAGCTTGGGAACTCCAAGGGGGAGCCCCGTTCAGCGACAGATGCAAAGAAGAAGGGAGACAGGGGGGAGCAGTAGCTATTGAGCCAGTCCGCCGGGCACCAACTTAGGAAGTCGGCAAAAAATTAGAATGGCAGCTGAGCCCTGCCACTGCTTTGTTTGATAACGACTGTTATGAAAGAAGAACTGTCATTTTTCTGGCTCCCGGCAGTTTTTTTTAAATCGGCAAAGTCCGACTGCATTTACTCCATCCCCTCTGTCTATAGACGGTTGAAACATAAACACAAATATAGTCCTAAAGAGAGATAAGCTCTCAGTCTTAGTTAAGTGCAGGACAGTTAGTAGCACGGCAGGATATAGCAGGTCCAGGACACGATAGCCGGGGAAGGACGGGGAGCTTTTGAAGCAGTCTTTCGGCTAGGAACGTGAACCTAGAACCTTGCACAGGACAATCCCTCCACCAAATTTCATGCCACCCACCAACAGCCATTATTGCCAACGCAAGGTGGAAGGTTCGATCCCGATCGAATGACCACACTGACAATCGGGCCCTTCGTTTTTCGGATCCACATTGACATTCTAGATGAGCCCGACAGCAGTATTTGGAAGGGGTCAGCGTGAGGTGGAAGGTAGTGCGTCCGTCCAGACGGCGTCGAGTTAGACGGGCAGCCCAGGGCAGCCCAGGACAGCCCCGTGAGTGGCCCACTGGGCCGCCCCCACGGTGCGCTGAGCGTCGTCCAACTTGACGCCGCGTCCGGGCGTTGCAGAAAACAGAGACGCACTTACTTGTCGCTTAAAGTTAAGTTCGACTTTGGGATAGTTAGAGGCGTAATCGAGGTCAAGCGTGGGGGAGGCGAGGAGGACGGCGCGCGCCGGGCCAAGCACGCCCAGCTCGCGGATCCTGTCCAGCTCCTGCTCCAAAAGGGCCACCTCCTTCTCCAGCGTGGTTATCCTAGCGTCCTTGGTCTCCAGGATGGCGGTCAGGGTACTGTTGGGCGGGGCGGAGTTGGGCTGCGTGTGGTATGCCTTCTCTAGCTGCAGTTGGAGCGCTCTTAGAGCTTCATTGGTAGCTTTTAGCTCCTGAGGGTGACAAACAAGCGCTGGTTAGGCACGGCCCCGACTGCCTCAGCCTGTGCCTGGCTCCCAGGGTGCGACCCGACACCTCGTGCGAGACCTCGGCCGAGACTGTTTGATTCGCATGGAAAGCAGCTGGGGTGGGGAGGGTGCGAGTCCCAGCCCAGGGCAAGGCCCTGCGCCGGTCACAGTCAAGCTTTGCAATTCCAAAGTTACCGAACCGTCTCGACTTAAGAGATTCTCTGGCAGACTTCTTTTTTTTTACAGAATTTGCCGCTTTGAGAAGTCGCTACCCATGGAGCCTACCACAGTTTGAGTCCTTCCAGTAATAATATGGGACACTTAACGCCTAGAATGCCTCCCATGGAAATGTGGATGCTTTATCTACATTAAAAATACTAAATAGCCTTATTAAAATAAAGTTTAGCACGACAGTCATATTTAATGTACATGCCTGTCTGAGTGGGAAATAAGGCCCACAACCAAAGTTAAGAGAAAAACTTATGACGGCCTGAAACCAGGAGGGCAGGTAGATACCCCAAAACCCGCAATATATCTTAGTTTTGAAATTTACTTTTTTATGTTGGAATGAAAAGAAATTGAACGTCTTTTGAACTGCTCGATGCGTTGTTTTTGGTAACCCATCGAAATACCTGTCTGTGCTTTAGAAGGTTTGTTTCTATAAGCTATAAAGTAAGACAGCACATACAACAAAAGCCCACTTCAACAAAAATTTTACGCCCGCTGCACTTACAACAAAAACCTTGAAATAGTACCCTCTACCGCCGAGCAGTCTGTTTAAGTTAAAGTTAGTAATACCTCCTGGTAGTTATTCTGAATATTTTCCACAAAGATGGCGGTCCAATAGAGAGTAACGCAATAGAGGAATGCATGCCAATAATGAAAATCATATTCAAAAATAGGCCATCAAAATGAAAATAAAAAAATAAAAATAAAAATACACTTTACACGTATAAGCGTAGTATTTAGAGGTGACATATACAAGCAATAAAAACAAGTGGCACAGCAAAACGTTTATCGTATAAAGTGCTTCACAAAATGACGAAGAAAAGAACAAAATTTGGCAGTTGTGATTGGAAATGTGGACCAAAATGGAGCAAGCAGTAGAGGGTAGATATTGGTGAAAAATTTTCATCTTTTTGACAAAAACGTTATTTTAAAATATTAATTTTATCCGAAATGCGAAATGAGAAGATTGTGCTTGCATAACAAAACTCATTTTGATCGGGGCGTTTGATTCATAGCACAGACAGGAGCAGCTCTGTTTCCCGCTCCCTGGTTTCAAATAAAGCAGCGTGCTTCTCTGTAGCACAGAGTCAAAGGCATCCACGAGCGTTGTAGGCCCGGAAGTGGCCAGACCAACCCACCCGCTCAATTCTCACATGAAAGGGGATGTTAGTTTGCTAGACTGCAAAATCACTGAGTTTTTGTATTTCACGGTCCCTTTTGTTACGATCACTAATAAATTTTGCAGTCGTACTACTTGGTTAGTAATTTTGCCCAGCAACGCACGTAAAATTTATGACTTAAACGTTCAAATTTCATCCCTTGCCTAAAAATGCAGGTTCACTTGAGCACCATTTGAAAGGAGATTTATTTTTGTGTTCTGGTTAACACGTTTCCAATGAGTGTTTGAAAAGGGAAAAGGTACAAGAACGCTTAAGTCTTAAAAGAGACGGTAACCATGG
Organism: Thrips palmi; assembly: GCF_012932325.1. Classification (NCBI taxonomy): domain Eukaryota; kingdom Metazoa; phylum Arthropoda; class Insecta; order Thysanoptera; family Thripidae; genus Thrips; species Thrips palmi. The sequence goes on along the minus strand of NW_023144625.1, from coordinate 11,407,659 downwards.
AGTCCGATCGTCTAGGTTAGAAAGCTTTAGCCATTTGAAAAGGGCACAATATTCCTGCAGGTCAAATAAACTTGACCATTATTCACTTTCGCACTTCAGTGCCTTTTTATTAAATTATTTGAATTCAATTTAACGTGTTGAACTCCATGGCATGCGTGCATGGGAATCGAAAATTTGTGACCGAAGACAACACGGTTTCGCCAAGTCTGCCACGCTCTAGAGCACAGCATTCTTTGCGATACTGGCTCGCTTCGCGTAACTCCCCGGCTACTCACTCGGTTAGCCTGATTGAGCTGGTGGTCTCGCTCCTGGGCCAGACTCTCAAAGTGTCGGGCCATGGACTCACTTTCGAGAAGCCGAGCCTGCAGGACCTCTAACGCCCCCTCACCTTCGTCTACCATTTTACCACCTACGAACACATTCCAAACACAACAAACAGAAAATGAAACAAAAACAAAACAAAAAATAATTTTCGAAGTAGAAAAGTAGGAAGAATGTAGCAATCCATCTGCTTAGCCAAATAATTTGAACCTAAATGTTTGGAGAACAAAACGTTTCTATCGTGTCTCTATTACTTCGAAAGAAAATGGGAAAACATTGTTGCAGATTGAGGGCTAGTTTGTGACTATCTGATCTGACTGTAGGCAACCTTTTTTTGCGTCAAGAGACTACGCCGTGCAACAATCAGTGTGTGACAAGAGTATTTTTGTCAAACATATAGTAAAAATGCTGTGGACGTATGCGCACACTAAGGTTTGGTGTTTGGTTGTTTTGTTTCTTTTTAATTGTGGAGAAATTGTACTGCTACTGCTTTTAGCATTCCACACTGCAGACACGCTGACCCCCATAGACAAACCAGCCTCTTGTGCAGGCTGCTCCCACGCCTAGTTGTTATGTACATCAAAGCAAATTAATTCTCTATTGGACGCTGCAAGGGCCGGTACCTGAGCAGCGCCGTCGCGCGCTGGCCAGCATCGACAACAATCTAGGTACGACCATTCATTTTTTTACTCTTTCGTGGACTACGTGTCTCTCCACGATCACATCTAGATACCACACCTGTAATGTATACAAAGATATTACGCTGAGGAGACCAGGCAAGCAAATACGGTTCATGAAATCAACATCGAAATTAATCAATGTACCTGGCCAAATCGCCACTCCGCTTCCACCTGGCCGACCTCATTTCCATTGACCTACGCTCATTTAATGTGTTTTTCGTTTTTAGGTGTTTTGTTTACGTAGAACGATGTAGTGAGTGCCTCACACTAACCCAGCAACCTTACCTGTGGCTTTGCCATCTTAATCTGTTTGAGTAAACCCGAACCCACTGTGGCACATGCTGCCACGTGGGCAAAGCGCGTATTGGAGCAGTTTTCACGAAACAAGCAAATCTACGCGAAGCACGGTTGGAGCCTATTACTTGGCGAACAGCCAGTGAGGCCGTTCACGCGGCCATTAAAGAAACGTTTGAAATCTAGATTATGAGTTCAGCAAAAGCAACGGATTCCCATATGATTTTGCGGTGCAGTATAATCGTGGACAGAATTTGCTCCTGTAGCCTGTAGGGTGACTTGATCCAACAGGTAAATTGTCAATGCGAGCTCAGAAAGCATGGGCTGCAGTGTGGCCGCCTGCATTTATATGGACCGTTTCAAACGAGCAAAGCGTGCAAATCTAACTTTTCCGGGAATATACAGTGCATAAGGCGTCAGAATGAAGTAGAAAAATGTTAAAGTTGATTGTTTGTATTTTAAGTCTAATAGATAAGCGAATAAACACCAAACCGTGTGGATGTGACTGACTGTGTCAAAGTAAGATTAATTGTGAAGTACTGGAAAATATTTTGCGTGAAATTTCTAATAGTTGATCAATGCACGGTTCATGCAACATTTACTTAAAGAATTCTCACATCGTACAGAAAGGTAACAAGCCCACATAAACAGCAGAAAGGTCCGCAAGATTTGATTGCAGTCTTCAAATGCAAAGAGTATTTAACGGACCGTTCATGCTCAAATTTAAGACAAAATTAGCCATGCTGTTAAATGTAACGGCTGTAGATTTTGATGTTTTTTTGAGGGGGAATTATTGTGGTTTGTCCAGCGGTCATTGAAAGAGCAAACACGTGTACAATGTATCCAGTGGAGAATGGACTACTGGTCATACTTATAAACCCTCGGAAGAGTAGAAGGCCACTTTTCAGGAAGTTGTGAGTTCTTTCATCAACGCGTGTACCCAAGAGTATTTAATAATACCACAGAAGCTACTGGGAAAAGTCATAGCGCTGATGCAAAAGGGAGCATCACCAATAAAGGCCGATGAATAATTTAATATGAAGCAATTATTTTTTCAAACTTCACTTCTAAATATAATTTTGCGCCGAGCAAATATAGCCACAGCTGAAGATAAGTATTGATAATACAGTACCGCTACATCCAACGTACATAGCCCCGCAAAATTGTGTAATGCCAGTTAACAAATTTTGACAGGTCCACTAATAAAGGCAGAATCGTATAAGATGGCTTCTGCACGAGCTATTTCCAACGGTGTGTTGAAAGAGTTTCCAATCAAAATCATGTTACAGCTCTCAAGGCAAATACATCACATCAACATGGAAACACAGACCGACACGGATCCGAATACAGGAACAAATACAAATCACTACTAAAGGAATAGATATCAACGTCACACCACAACTTGCTGCATTTTCTGTGCAAGTTTAAGGAATATATATAGTACATTCTAAGGAAAGGAGAGGCTCGGATCACAATACTAGAGCTGGCAAATACAAACCGGTAAAACTAAAATCGTGACGGTAAAAGACACGACAAAATGCGTGCAAAGTGATTTTGAAAGTCATCAGCTCGAATATCGTGGTAAGCCGTTTAAGGAAGGGGATAAGGTATAGGAAAGTGCGAACGAGCGGAAAGAGAGCAGCACCTGCTTCTGGGCCAGGGCCTGCATTTGCTGCAACATGATCCTCTCCTCATCCTTGCCTAGAACAGAACCACATGGTCGTCCATTCACACCAACTTCAACACAGTAGTGATATACATCAAGCATCATAACGTCTGGGCCAGTGCAAGAAAGGCCAAGTAAAAATTACTTGGTTAAGGTGGAAAAATAAGTTGCCGAGACAATCTCGATGTTTCAACACGCCGAAGCTCCCACTCACGCAACTTACAAGAGATGCAAATCACTTGACAAACTTGAATTGGCACATACATCACTCAACGAATCGGAAGCTGTGGGATAGATACGAGGTGACGAAGGACTGTTGGCATATACAAACTCTCATGCAAGAAACGTGCTATGTTAAGACAGATATGTTTTATATTAAATTTAGTTTTTTTACGGTATATCTTAAAAAACCGTAACAGGGTGAAAGTGCTTATCAAAAAATGACTGAGATGTTGGGCATTCATACTGGAACCTCGTTTCAAGACAAACATAGGATAGCGTGATTCAAGAAACGCGTTCATACCGGATGATATCGTTAACAAACGTCGCATAATACTTCTTCAAAAAATAGTGATCCTTCGCTTTCAATTTTTGTCACAGCCTTTTCATGTTACATAAGTTTCACTTGAATAAAAGCCTCACAGAGAATCAATGATATGTTAAATTGAATGGTTCTGTATGCATCACAACAACACCCAAGCAAAAGCGCCTAAGTTCAATAAAACATTTAATATATTTATAGTTTATATGCAATCACTCCTGTAACGTTCATACGATACGGAATCAAAGCAAAGCTTTCTTCAAACAGTGCATAAATATCAGTTCGGCGTTATGCTGGCATTATTTTTTTAAGATATTATAATACTTTATACGGTAGCTAATCCATGTATCATGAAGCATATATTCTTTTGTATTTCACCCGTGAAACATCCGATATACAATACAAAGAAACACACAAGTCAAGGTCTCCCCTGTGGAATACCTTCAACTACAATATCCAGCGATGAGAGCCCGTTAACTATATCGCTTCTATGAAATTAGAATACGTCTTCGAGTTGAATAGAACGACACGTTTTTATTTTGATTCTATTTGTATTACCACATGGATAATCCTTGACTTGTAGTAGTTACACGTATCTTAGCAGGAGGAATCCCTTTATGCCAATTGTTAAGAGCTGCCCATAATAATAGGCTGAACTCACCAACACCCTTATTTTGTAGCATCTCCAGCAATTTCTTAATGGACTCGTCTCTTGCAGCTAGCGTTTGTTTTTGAGTTTCGACCCGGATTTCTAGTTCCTGCGCAGCGGAAAGAAACGCCTCGTTAACCTCTTTATTCTTCGGCCACTGTAATGCGCACTAGATCTACGGTGCTGACGCTGGGACATTACCTTTACGGTTTCTCTCATGATTGAAAGCTCTCTCGTGAGATGGTCGTTCTCTTGAAATAAGATTTCCATTTGCTGGTGCATTTCCACTGATGGTCCTCTTGCCCGTAACCTCAGTTCCTCCTCCAGTTGCCGCACCAAAAGTGCTTGTTTCTGAAACAGAAGAAAAGAAAGTAAGTTAGCTGGTGTCATCAATTTCTCGTCGAACTTAGGACTCCTCACAGTCGAAAACGGTGAAAAAATCTACGAAGTCATGTTTCCTGACTAACAAGTGTCCACATGCAACGCAATGCGGCGCCATGCACTCCGCACTGTGCACTGCAATTGCAGCAGCCGTCTGTAAACTAGCAGGTTTCATCCAGACGTAGCGCTACCGCTTGGCTTGCAGCCTTGCATCCTCCACTCCTCCTTAATTGTGTGGCGCAAGCCCCACCATGCACGCCAGTCCGCATGGTCTGTTTCTGCTACCAGCTCAACTTGAACCAATTAATCCCAGAGGTGTTAAAATGGCGGCTAGCTCTGGGGGAAGTGCCGCTATGTTGCAGCGCTGCAGCGCTCAGCGGATGCTCGGCGTTACGGACAGGCACTGCGCTAAGAAAGGGGTCGCATTCGGAAACAGCGTCAACAAGTGTGTCTCTGGTGGCCCATTGGGCCGTGAAGGAAGGGCCAAAGGACTCTACGAACTGAAGACGCTGTTTCCAAGCGGCAAACAGCGCTAAGGCGAGTGGCGCTGCGACGACCAAAGTGTACCTACGTCAGAGTTCTCCCTGAGCTCCTTGACAAACTGCGCATGCGCCTGAAACACAACGCAGCTTTAAAAACAAGGTCCGCCCATTGACGCCGAAACAAGTGAGCGCTTTTTCGGCCGAGCCTACGACTCTCTGTATGGTGTTGCGGCCAAGCGCCGCGCCTGCCTTGCCATGCCCAGTCGGGAGGCCGACGACGTAAACACGCCAATCCTGGCGAGCCCCCTTCTGCGTCGCGAACACTCCCCGAACGGTCTCAGCAGGGACCCCACCGACCCCCGCCAGCCCCCGCCACCGGCACTGTCTGACCGCATCGTACCGCATGCACCCGCAGTACGCAGTACGCCAAGCTGCACAAGCCCCGCAGCGCAGCGCAGAGCCCCTCGGGTCCGTTCCGGCACGACACTGCGAGCGAAAACCACGCCGTCGCAGCTCGGTCAAATGGGATCGTCGATACGCAGTGCGAGCTGCGAAGCTGCGCGGAAGCCAGGCGCCGGGCTGGCGGGGCTGGCGGGCGGGGCTGGCGGGGCTGGCGGGGCTGGCTGGGCTGGAGGGGCACAGCGCCCCAGTTCCCGCACTACAAGGTCGTCCACAAATCACCCCCAAGCTTTTGGCGAGCGCCTCGAGAAAAGAAAGGACTTGGAAATATGGAGGCGCGGAGAGAGCACCCCAACTCCAATCAGCGAGCCGCCCAATCCGTAATTCGATCCCACTCAAAGCGACGCGGCGGCCGAGGCTCAGAGGCAGGCCGTCTCCAGTGATAACCCAGAGAGGCAGCAATGGCCCCGGCACGGCAGGCCCACCCGCGGCGCAGGGCTGCACGACGGGACTGACTACCTCGTTCGGGCCTGTTGAATACGCCAGCCCCCACCCCCAGTCGCCCTCAACTTGTGTTCGCTAACTAACTTTCATTCGTTTTTAATCACGAGCAAAGCGAGAGAGGGAAACAAGCGAATCCTATGGAATCCGAACAGTGCTCGCGCACGCGTGCGCCGACAGCGGCTCTGTGCGGAACGCTCCATGAGTGCGACAGAGACCGGGTTGTTCGGAAAAGCAGCGTGCTCGCGACGCGTTATCAAGGCGGCGTCTGTCGCGGTGCCGCCATGACAACCCGCCGATAAGCCGAACGGATAGCGGCCCGGCCCGCGGCCCTTTGTCCATTCAAACTCGCCCCAAAGCCCGCCTAGTCCCGGACCTTGCCAGAAGTCGAAATCCGGAGGCTGGAAGCCTGCGGCTCGAGTCCCGAAGCCCGAGCCACGAAGCCCGAGGCACAAGACCCGAAGCCTGCTCCGGGCCCGGAGCCCCTCGAGTCACCGCCTGACTCACAGGCGGCACCAGTGGGTGCTTGGCTTTCGTGTTTGGCTTTCCGCGGAAAGGCGACACTCTGGCTCCTTTATTGTCGCCGCAGGACCGCACCGCGCCGCCACACTGTCGCACCGCAGCACTGCCGCACCGCCGCACCGCCACACAAACAAACCGAGCCCGAAATAAAGCGCCCTTGGCGCCGTGTTGGCCTTGCTGCACCGGCCGACTTCATCGGCTGCGGTGTACCAGCCGGTCAAGCCGGCCGCGTATTTTGGGGAGGCTTCCTCCCCGTAGTCGAGTGCACTCGCGCACCGGTTCCAAGAGTGACAGGTGTCGGGTTCGATTCCGGGCCACTTGCTGCTTTTTATGTCGCGAATTGATATACGACGAGCCCCGACAGGGTGGGTCAAGTACATTCGGATCGATGCCCTGTCCTCTCTTTCGGAGCCGAGTGTTCAGGTGTGTGGCGCGGCCGGAGTGGCGGGGTCACGAATGAAAATGAATCTAATATTTTGTCGGCAAACACGTTGGGAATTGGGAATATCACCGGAGTGATATTACAATGACCTACGAGCGAGCTGGCGGGGCTGCCACGTGTTACGGCTTTTACGGAAGCACTCCAGTAACTAACTTTGTTGTCACACACACACACACACACACACACACGATTGGGGCGTGGCAGAGCCAACAGCGTTGTGTACATCGGGCGATTGGCGTACAGCTGTACACACACACGCACACTCACACACACTTCTACCAACAGGGCCACCAGCCACACATACACATGCTCGTGAACACACACGCCTCGTCCAAATATATATGTACACACAGAGCTGGACAGTTGTTCGCTATTTCTACGACACGATTAACTCCGAGTGGCCGAGCAGGCCCAGCAGTCCGGTCCGAGGACGTCATGGTGCGAAGTGACGGGGAAAGGGCAGCAAATTTAAGACATAATCACAGCGCGTCGCGTTAACGGCCCATTAATCACACTTTCTCGTTAATTAATGCCAGTTCCGGTTATCACCGTCGTGGCCCTGTAGGGCCGCATCGCGGGCGGGCTAGGCCGGGCTAGGCGGACATGCGTTGGCATGACAAGGCGCATGGATCGACCTGCGGGGGCGGGACGGCCCGAGGGGTGGTTCGGGGCGGGGCGGGGCGGGGCGGGGCGCGGACGGTCGTTAGACGTGGGAACCAGAGCTACTTAGCCAACCCCCGTGACCAAGTTTTACGACCGTAAAAAACGGCAACCGCAATACGACCCCTTTTCAAGTTGCCACCGAAAAGTGAATGCCCCCCCCCTCCCCCCTCCCCCTTCCTTCCCATTCGGGACCCCAAGGTGGCGGACAGTGGATCCGATAGTGTATCCGATCGGACCGAGACGCACGTCGGACGCTTGGAGGGCGTCTGCCAGGTTTAGATTACCTTCGTGTCCGAGCCGAGAAAACACTTAATGTCCGGGGTGGCTCGGCAAGGACTGTAAGGGCCAGGGGTGCGCTCATGGGAAGGTTAGGTTAGGTTAGATCTTCGCGACTTCGTGATAGTAGGACGTGGTGGGAGTGACTTTGATTAGAAATTTCGAGACGATCGGCGGTGTTGCGTGAAATTTACTGAGGCACACCGTGGACTGATATATAACCCCGATAAGATATTTCTACAACGTGACCAGGTTAACTCAAAATTTTAGACGGTTCCCTGATACGTGATGGGAGGCCGCTTTGGTCAAAAGGCGAAGCCTCAATTTTTCCTTGTTATTTCCCCCTTGCACAGTCTTTTTCGCTCTTTTTGGCCCGGACGGCGTGCGCAAAGTGCTGCAGGGGGTGGTTCGCTGGCTCGGAGAGGGCTTGGGGGAGATAACCAAGAAGAGAGAGGGGGGGAAAGGGGGGGGATTCTTCAAGTAGTTGAGAGCTGCGCGCCGCATATTGAACAAAGTGCACTAAAGGGATGCCTGCCGAGACTCGACTTGCAGTGGAGGTGGCGCGCAAACTGATAAAAAATGCGTCCGAGAATGAAACGGTTTACACGGGGGGGGGGGGTCAAAACGTGTTACCAGCCCCGTTTAATCAACCGGGCCTGGCCATTGCAGCCCAGCATAAACGCGTGGAAATTAAATGTCATCAGAAGAGCGAGTAAATAACCCCCGGCTTCCTCGCCCTCGCCCCCCTCGCCGTTTTTCTCCGCACGTCTCCCCCTCCTCTCTCTCTCTCTCTCTCTCTCTCTCTCTCTCTCTCTCTCTCTCTCTCTCTCTCTCTCTCTCTCTCTCTCTTCGCGCTCTGAAAATTCGTGTCAGGGCCTTGTACACTGCACGTACATACAATCCCGCTGGCATCATGCGACTGGACCATGGCGAGTGGGGTGGCTGGTGGTAGTGGGGAGAGGGGGTCCTGATTTGTGGTCGCCAGGGCCCTGGCCCCGTGGCCTGGACAGATTTAGTCCAGTCCCACGCGGCCTCTCTCTCTCTCCCTCTCTCTTAATTCCTATCTCTCTCTGTCTCGCGCGGCTCATTACTCCAGCGACCGCCAAACTATACTCGGAACTGGAAAAATGCTGCTTGGCCGTCGCGGCTCTCACGTTTCATTTCCAGCTCTTGGTTTCTCAAATGGGACCCGGATCGCCCGGATCAAACAAATGGTGATGACGTCATGGGATGGCCTTCCACGAGGAATCCCAGGTGTTTGATGCGAGTCCCACACGCTTCCCGATGTCGAGTCCAACTGGTCCCCTCTTCCGGATCGCGGGGCGCCGTGCGGACGACAGCAGTTTCTCGTTCGGGCCCCAGGAGGGTTAGCGAGCCGCGGCACGGATTCGAACCCGGGACTGACAGACACTGATCGATCATTCAAAGTTTTCTGTACTGTCCGGGGCGTAAGCGAGGGAGGGGCGATCCATTCAGGGGGAGTGGCCCCTTTGAAAAGCGCCCAGTTTTTGTTTTCGCAGCGCACCGGAAAAACAATGTCCAACGGAAAAGCTGTTCAGTAAACGCTCGTACGTCCAGCACCGGACGCTGCAGGGCGAGCAAAGGGTCCGGGTCGGTCCGCGCGGAGAGGTTGCGACCTCGGGCGGTGCTCGACACGGGTCGTGACCGGTCCGGCGGTCCGGCAGCGAACCCGAGCATCACTCTCGTCGCTCTGTCCCTCTCGCGCACCCCTACGGAGCACTCAGTGTGAGTGCGAGGGAGACAGAGCGGGGAACCCACTGGCGGGAATCGCTCTAGGGCATCCCGCTGAGGCTCCTCTCGATGTGCTGCCGGCGGTCACCTGTCAAGCGGGGGCTGCGTAGCGAGGCGTAGCCGTTGGTAGCCAGTGGCGTAGCCAGTGGCGTAGTCAGTCGCCACGCCCCGCATTGCCCCCGGCCCCTAGGCCCCGCGGCCCCCGTGCAGGCGGCATTATATCGACCAGCCGAGGGGCACGTAGGGGCTTGGCGTGGCGCGGGGGCGGGCCGGGGGCGGGCCGGGGGCGGAAGGGTGGGCCGCGGGGGGCGGTGCCCGGGCGGTGCACACCACAGCGCCAAACACAGCGGGCCCATCTGGAGCGGATGAGCGCGCCCAACACGCGGAATGAAAGGCATGACAGCGCGAGCATCGTCAATCTGTCTCTCTCGCGACCCCGCGGCCTGCGGGAAGCGGCGGGTCGCCTCGTGAGAGCGAGAGAGACAGGCCGCCGAAAGCACCGTTCGGAGCCGGCTGCAGGGCGGATTCAGCGCGGCCCCGCCTGATTAAAAACACATCGTGTCCGACAAGGACCGACGACGACGCCCTCCTCACCCTCCCCTTCCACCGCCGTCGCCCACCTCGCGGCGCCCGATTGTTTGAGACGACCCCCCGTCCGGTCCGCCAAACCGACCGCCGCCCCGCCGCCCCGCCGCCCCGCCGCCCCGCCGCCGCAAAGCCTGCCAAAAGGGCCGCTTTATGAAAAGGCGACCGCACACGCCGCGGGGGCCGCGGGGGCCGAGCAGCAGCCAGGCGGGCAGCCGCCCGCGCCGCCCCATCTGCCCCGCCCCCGCGACGCCAAATCGCTCGTCGTGGGGACTGGCCCGATTTTCGCCGTCGTCGTCGTCTCGTTGGTGTTGGCCGTGTTGGTGTTGGTGGCGGTGCCGATTTCGTGGAGGAGATTTTGAACGGACGGGGGAAGGGGTAAGCCACGCCGCTTAGCATGGCGTCCCGCGGCATCCCGCCAGTGTGATGGATCGCTTCCCGGCGCCTGAGGGGCAGGGGGCAGCCGGGGGCGGCAGGGGGCGGCACGACGTCCAACGGAGGAGGGGGCTGTCCATGGGCAGACGCGCGGGCCCCACACGCACCGTGTCATTCCCGTGAAACACTCACGTTCACTCACACACGCGCGCGCTCGCTCGCACGCACACAGAGCACGCGAGGCGAGGAGCAAAGTGGTTCCGATCGGCAAAGACAACGGATGGCCGCGCGGTCCGCGCCGCGCCGCGCTCCCGGGAGGAGGGATGTGGGGCGTCCGGGCACTAAGCCCCTCTCGTGAGGAACGGGAAATAAGTTTTGGCGGCTCCCGCCGTAGGGGGCCCCCGCCGCCCCAGCCCGCCATTCGGAGGGGTATTGGAGCGCCCCGCTTCAGCCCCATCGGCCGCGTCGGGTTGGTGCGCGAGGCTTCAGCCTGCTTCAGCCTGCTTCAGCCCCATCGGCCGCAACGCGCCGCGTCTCCATCCAAGTGCCCCCCGGCACTCAGAGCGGCGCGTCCGCCGCGCCGTCGACGCCACTCCGCCGGCGAGCCAATTCGCCTCGTCCGTCTCTCGAACCGCCGCCAATCGCCGTGAGTGCGAGAGAGACAGAGCGACAGAGGCACCGTGCGGGTTGACTAATAAGCCCCGTGCACTAACTACGTAACAACGTGCCGATGGCGGCGACGACGGTCGGCAGCGCGCAGACACGAACCCCGCGCCGCCGCGCCGCCACAAAACAGGCGGCCGAGACGTGCTCAAGATGCACCTGCAGCTGGCTCTGTAATTATCTCGGCAGGTGGGGCAAGGTCGCGGAGCAGGGCGGACCAGAAGAGGACCGTGCATTGGGGTCAGGCCGCCTGGACGAGCCTTTCAAGTCAGAGTCAAGTCAAGCCAGCCGCGGCAGCCAAAGAGACTGTTCTGGGGCGGAGGCCTGCAATCCCTCCCGGGGGATGTGTACCTCCTCCCTGACTGGTCATACTGCGAGTGGGAGCTTCGAGCCGCTTGAGGTTCGTCTCCGCCGGTATAAAGTGTCACCCTAGTAAGGACGGCCACGCCTCGTTTTGCAGTGCAGGCGAGCTTGTGTCGGGCCCGAAACGGCATACGATCATGTGTGGTCTAGCCCGTAATGGTAATGGGCCTGGAGAGCGCCGGGGAGGTAGGCAACCCATCGCACGCCACTGTGGAGCGCGCCGCTGGCCCGCCCGGCGTTCGCCGCTATGTCCACGCCTTTTTGTCGTACCCCCTTCACGAGGAGGTGTTCTTTGGACCTTTCACGGCGCTCGCGTCCCCTGCAGTGGTCTTTGGACCTTCTTTGCATGCCTCTGCCCTGCCCGCGGTGTTTCCGGCCAAACAAGTCTCCCGGCCCGCGCTACACTCCTTCATCGCGTGAAGTGAAACTTCCTGCCACTTGCTCTGCTTTCTTCCAGCAATAATGGCCCAAGTTGGGCCCAACAAACCGCGTTTTCACTTTACAATTCTGGGAGGCGGGCAGGCGGGCAGCACCCCTCTGCGGGGCGGGGCTAGGGGTGCCACATTGCGGTAATGCGCCAGACCTCGCGCCCTTTTGCATGGGGCGTCTAGTTCCTCGGCCCCGGGTCCCGGCCGAGTGGCAACCCTAGCGACGCTACAGACCATCACGATGATCGCGAGCAGCCTTTCAACCTTTCCAAACACGAACCGAGCTCATCCAATCCGACCAAATCCGACAATGTTTCGAAAACGTCTGTCTCGCTGCAAGTACATGACTCGAGACATCTGTAACTTACAAATCTGGATTGTCGTAAGCAGCTAGGGGAAAGGTGTGCGCCACCCTGCCGCCGCGGTGCCCCTGTTTCATGCAGAGAGCCACCCTTCATCCGGCAAGGCCGGGCAGGGCCGGGCAGGGCAGGGCACTCACTCGACATTCCGAGCACGTCCGTGTAAAGAACATTCCGCATTACAGCGCTGCCTGCGAAGCGCGTCGTCTTCGCCCTGTCTCTCTCGCTCTCGTGGCCGCGTCCCGGAGAGAGCGACAGAGAGAGCGACGAAACAGCCCCGGAATCGCTCCGGCAGTGCTGCGGTAGCGATAAAACCGAGTCTTCATTTCGGGCGGACTTTTCTTCGGTGAGACGGCCCCGCCCCTTCCTGGCGTGTCACTCAGCGGAATCATGTTCTCGGAAAAGCGGAAACCGACTCGATGAAATTTGGACGGAAAGGGGAGACAAAAGGCGCGCTGTTTCGGTGGGGGCTTTTCGGGGGGCGTTGTGCCCCGGTTGGGGTCGCTTGCTGCGCTGGCTAATGGGCCAGCGCGGACTTGATTCAGAACGGGGCGCCGCCCGAGCTTTTAGCCCCACAAAAGAACTTTTTTTTTCGTCCATCGCCAACGGTGAGCGTCACTATCGTACGCACAATAAAACATCAACCGGGCCGAAAATCATTGCGATCGCATTGTGGGGCTCTCACAATCGGATACCCAGAAATTTAAAAACGAACTGGAAAATTGGAACTCTTGGCCTCCTTTCCACAAGTGGCGGCCACTATCCGGCCTCGCAGCGGCGCAGCGCGGCGCAGCACCAAGCCCGAGGGGGACTCGGCCTCCAGACAAGCTCGCTGTGAAAACAATCAATAGAGAGGGAGACGAGGCCGTGCAGAGCCGGAGCGTGGCGGCGGCAGCGCCGCCCAGCGCAGCCCAGCGCAGCGGGGCCCCACGGACGGGTCCAGAGGTCGGAAGTCGGAAGTCACAGAGGGTCGAGCGGGTCGTAATCGGCGGGTCGGCGGGTCGGCGGGTCGGCGGAACTGGCGCGTCGACAGCGCCCCCTAGGTGTCTCCTCGACTTGGGCCGCACCGCGCCAAGGCGGTTCCGCACCAGTTGAACCCACACACTCACGACTTGCGGTGCCGCGCCCCTGGCCCGCCGTGCCCTGGTGCGCGCCCTGCCGTGTGGGAGGGGCCGTGACGTCACGCATCACTGCGCTGGCACTGGTTCAACGCTCCCACTGTAAGTGCCGACAGCCTCGCTGCTGCAGGCCGCGGCCGCAAAACTAGTGGCAGGCCGTCCAGTCCAGGCCGCCGTGGCCGCTGTCCGTGGTTCGATTCCTGCCCTGCTGTCTCTCTGGCGCCGTTAACGGAGTGGTTCGGCATCATCAGCCTGTAGGATTGCCCCTGACGGCGGTGAGGCCCGCCCGCCCCACACACGCCGTCACGGGTTGCGCCGCCCTTCCCACGGACAGGACATGCCGACCAAATGCCGACCCGCGCACGCAAGCACGCCAGCAGCAGACCGAGAGCCGTTTTCGTCGCTCTGTGTCTCTCGCACTCATGGCGCGTCGCGTGTAGGCGCGAGGGAGACAGAGCGACGACCTGCCATCGAAAAAAGAACGCCGGAACCAATAATGGCTGCGGTGGTCGAAGTCGCGCCTCGCCTCGCCGCCGCGGTGGAGTGCCTCACCGAGAACGCGTTAACGTTTTGGCTCGTTGAGCGGTTTCGAAGGGAAGTTATTTCTGCTTGTTTGGAGAGGGCGCCGCCCCTGCCGGGCCGCCCGGCCAGGCGGCGGCAAGGCGGTGGCCAGGTGGGCTGCAACAGGGCGTACACCGAGTGGGCAAACAGCGCGCTGGCTGGCCGTCGCCTACACGCTCCTCTCCGCCTTCCCGCCGCACTCCTGCATGACGGAGCCCTCCGCGGCCCGCCGGCCCGCCTCCGCCGCCGTGGCCGCCGTGGCCCCGCCGTGGACACGATATCTCGAGCCGACAATCGATATCGCTCGAATGGGGTGGTGTTCCAAAGGACTGGCAGTTCACTCTCAGTCCGGCGACGGGCCTGGAAGGGGGCGGAGGGGCGGAGGGGTCGCCCCTTTGGGCCGGGGGCGGGCGGGCAATGTGGGGCAGCGCGGGCAGAGGCGACGGGGCGGGGGCGGGGGCGGGGGCGGGGGCGGGGGCGGGTGAAGGGCTGGAGAAGGGTGCAGCGCGCCCAATTGGTCCACATGAAGGCACGGTGCGGGGGTTCCCCGGGGATTCCCCGCCGGGATGATCCGCGCTGCCGTCGTCAATCTGGGGCCCTTACAGTGGCGGGGAATGCCGCGCGCCTTTCGCCGCCACGGCGGACACACTCCGAAAACTCGCTGTGTCTCTCTTGCACTCGGTGCTCCATAGCGGTGGGAGAGAGACACAGCGACGGCCCCGCCGAGAAAAAAAAATGCGACTTCCATCCTCGTCGTGTTTTTATTCGGGCTCGTCGCTTGCATCGGGGGCCTCATACTGCAAGCCCCTGGCACCAAATCCCGGTGGACGGCGACTACAAAGCACCCCGCCTCCCATGGCCCCCATGGCCCACGGGGCGCCCCCCGGCAGCGCAAAGGTAAGCCCCTGGGCAGGGGGAGGGGAGGGCTTTGTCGGCCCACGGCGCACCCCGCGGGGAAAGGGGGAAGGGGATGGGGTTTGCACCTCCAGCGGCGCCTCCTGGACCTCCTTCCAGTGTCACCGGCACGCCACTGGCATGCCTCTGGCACGCCCGGGACCGGGGTCCGCCGGGGCCCTGGGTCCTGGGCTTGGTCCTGGGAACGCCACAGATTTGTCGTCATCTCGGCAGGACAGCACTCAGTGGCCCAGCCACACAAACAGGCGCACAGCTTCGCTCTCACGTACACACACAACTTCTTTTTCACACATACGCAGGCACACAGCGACACCGTCCTTTCTCGCGGTGGCCGAGGCAAAGGCGAGGTGTCAGCCACCCCGTAGCGAGCTCGCACCTGCACTCCGGGGCTCAGGGATGCTCGGAGGGGAAAGGCGTTCGGGGACGCTCGGGACCGACGGGGAGTGACAAGAAATACAGTGAGAAGCGAGCCGGTGAGATCCACTGGAAACTTTTTTCCAGGTTCTCAGTTCCTCCATGGCAGAGGAAACGTTGTTAAATCGCTCACGTTCCGATCCACTCGGGTGGAGAATCGACCCAGGGACCCGCGGCTCCGCGGCCGAGCACGCTATCCACTACACCACACGGCCGATCGCCGGGCGCGCCCGGTGCACCGCGAGGCACGTCTGTGTACACGGCCGGCACGCCTCGTTAGCGGCATCTGATTGCGGGGCAAACGTGATGTGTGTTTGGCTGCGGAGCTGCGGAGACCCAGTGGCCTGGCCGGCTCCGTTCCGAGAGGGGGCGCCTCCCTCTCGCTCGCACTCACGGACAGTGAGGCGGACAGAGCGCCAGGCAAGAGAGACCGACCGGCGAAATCACAG
Organism: Thrips palmi; assembly: GCF_012932325.1. Lineage (NCBI taxonomy): Eukaryota > Metazoa > Arthropoda > Insecta > Thysanoptera > Thripidae > Thrips > Thrips palmi. The sequence continues at coordinate 11,391,860 of NW_023144625.1, read as the reverse complement.
TTCGGAATCAGCCTGCAACCCCTTTCCTTTGCCCGCGCGGCGCGGGTCGCCTATCTGGCGGGAGTTTCTCGACTGCCACTTTTCGGAGACTTCCCCTCCCCTCCCCCCTCCGCGCCACGGTTCGTCTCCTTCCGGGCCTTGAGGACTCCGAGACTCCCTCTTCCGCTCCGCCGTCCCGCCGCCCGCCGCCCGCCGACGCGTTGCCAGTTAGTTGGCCGCCTCTCGCCGCGCCTCCAGGCGGCTCCCGCGGCAAGGAAGAGAACTCTCGCGGACGGCGCTGTCCAGCCGGCACCACACGCCCGCCCCGCCCGCACCTCCAACTTCGTCTTCCGCCCCCTCCCCTCCCCTTCTTCTTTCTTTGATCCGAGAGCCGTCCCCGATATTACCCGCGCCCTGCAGGGCCCTGGCCAAGGCACAGTGGGCCAGAAGACCGGTGGAGCGGCCAAAATTCTAGACGCGTTTTGAGCTCCAGAGTCGCTAGATGGGTCTCGAACCGAACGACCCCACCAATGGACTGCTCTCCGAACGAGGAATCCATTGGTGGGGTCACACGTTCGGTTCGAGTCCTGCTCAGCGACTCTGGAGCTCGAAACGCGTCTAGAATTTTGGCCGCTCCACCGGTCTTCTGGCCCACTGTGCAAGGCCCTGGACGGAGAGTGTCGCAGTTCGGAGTCGGCCGAATCAGGTTGAGACGACGCAGATCCTATACCTCTGCCTCATTTCCTTCTGCTGCCATCATCCAGGCTCGGATATTAGTATTGATGACGCGATGAAATCAGGTCGCGAGGATAACCCGGGGAGGGGGGTGAAGATGTCGAATAATTCAAGATTCGAAATGCTTGAATACGAAGTGACCGACCAACCGCAGTGCGGACACGGCTGCGGAATTACAATCACAAGGCCCCCTCCCCCTGCAGGGTGATGCCGCCCCCTCCCTTCCCCTCTGTCTCTGTCTTTCTCTGACGCGCACACACACACACACTTCATTAATTTCCACGACATCAAACTTTCATCGGGCCGGGCAAGCGGCGGCCTGGGCCAGGCCACCGCACAGTCTCATCGGAGGGTGCATCGGCCCCGTCCAGAGCCGTCGTGCGCGCTGCCGAGTTTGCTGAGTTGTTGGCCCCGCCGAGGGCTCACCGCTCTACTACCTGACCCCAGAGAAATCTGAGACGCCCTGCAGCCCCGCCGCCGCCGCCCCGCCGCCCGCAGCATCCCCACATGGGCCTGGACCTTGCACACTGCACGCACGCACGCTTGCGCGAGTCTTCTTTTTTCAGCAGCGTACCCGCATTGTATGCTCGGCCACGCTATTTGCTCCGGAAAGGGAAGGCGAGCACACAACAGGGAGAGAGAGAGCTAGGGCTGTCGGAATGCCGCGAAAGAAGAGAGAGAGCGACGGCGGGGCGCGACAAATGGACCCACTCCGCGACGTCGCGACGCCACATTCCCCAAACTCGACGCGCGACGCGATGCGCCGCAGACTTCCCCCGCGCGCCATTACGTGGCGCGCGCCTCTTTGCACACGTCTTTGCTCCGCGCGTCTTTTTGTTATTCAACTTTCTTGCAGTGTGCTCTGCTTGCCCGGCCTCTGTTGTGTGCATAGTGGCTGCCGACGCCGTAAGCCTCCCTTTGTGCGGGGGCGCTGCCTGCCTGCCTGCCTGCCTGCCTGCCTGCCTGCCAGGCACTGCGATTTGAGTGTCTTCCCGCGATAAGCCCTCAGAGGCACCGGCCCGGCGGCGGACACTCGCACGCTCGTTCAGGTGCGCGGACAAAAGGGACCCGGGTTCAAATCCCGGTCGAGATTGTGGACCGCCTTTTTATTTTCAGGTGCGCGCAACGAGGGCAGATGAAGACGCGGCGGAGGAGGTTCGGGCGGAGAGGGGGGGGGAGGTTGTTGCCTGCAGCATGGCGCGGGCACGCCTCGGGCACGCCGAGGGCACGCAGCGGCAGCTGGGGCTCCACATCCGGCCGCATGTGCGTCGTCCTGCGGCTGCAGACGGTGGAGGGGGGAGGGAGCAGCCCTTCGACGGGGTCCTAAGTCCCTCCGAGGCCGCCGTGTCTAACGACCTGCCCGGCCAACTACCGGCCCCATCCGTAGTGCACGTCGGCGTCTGCAAGCTGTTCCCATCCAAGACGCCGCAGCAACCAAAACTTTGCCGGCAACTTGAAAACTACAGACTGAGAGCGATCCCCGAGTAGTATCGGCACCTCTCCGTGGCGGGCCGCCACGCCGCCATGCCGCCACCTTAGTTCCGCCGGCACTTTATGGACCAGGGTACTCTCCGCGCGAAAACCCGCGGACGAGGCACCTGGGCGACGAACCGCCGCGGCGCCTGCGATCCAGAGCATAGTCCACCTGGCCGACAGGTGTGCCCGGCGCGCTGCCCCCACTCCGGGCTGTCGACGCCGTCCTCGTCCTCCCGCCCCTCGCCGCCCTCGCCGCGCTGGTCGTGGCGCACAGTGGGCCAGAAGACCGGTGGAGGCGGCCAAAACTCTAGACGCGTTTTGAGCTCCAGAGTCGCTAATGGGACTCGAACCGAACGTGTGACCCCACCAATGGATTGCTCTTCGAACGAGGAATCCATTGATGGGGTCACACGCTCGGTTCGAGTCCCATTTAGCGACTCTGGAGCTCAAAACGCGTCTAGAGTTTTGGCCGCCTCCACCGGTCTTCCGACCCACTGTGTGGCGGTCCTCGCAGCGACGACGCCAAGGGGCAGACGGCAGCGCCATTGTAATATCCGCTCACACACGCAGACACGCTGCACACACTGACTGGCGGCGTTGCCGCGTGGCTGCCAGCAAAAGGATAAAGGATCCCGGCGCGGTAAAGCGCGACCTACGCTACGCGCCGCCACGACCGGGCCGCCACCGCCACGCGCCTCGCGGCGCCGCGAGGCTACGCGGGGCCCGACGTCATAAACACAGCTGACCCGCGGCCCCACCACGCCCCGCCACGCCAGCCACACAGCGGCCGGCTGTCTCGGCTGTCACTACCACTACACTACAGTACGTCCGGCAGAGCCAGGCAGTGCCTCGGGCTCTACGGGCTCTACCCACGCCACCCACCTGGTTCTCCTGGGTGAGCAGCCGCAGCTGGTCCGTGATGAGGGAGTACTTGGCCGACTCCTCCTTGCGCAGGGCTCGCTCCTTCTTCAGCTCGGGGCTCCAGAACGTCTTGATCGAGTTCATGGACGACCCGAGCTTCTGGTTGGTGAGCTCCAGCTCCTTCTTGAGGCTGCCCAGGTCGCGCTGCAGGTCGATGTTCTGGTGCTGCAGCTCGCCGAGGTAGTTGGTGCCGGACGGGTCCATGCCCATGCCCATGTGCGAGCGGTGCGGGTTGGGCGACTGTCGCGCCGAGCGCGCGCTGGGACCCATCCCCATGGACATGGGCCCGCCGTAGAGGTCGTCCTCCAGGTAGGCGCGGTCCAGCGATCGGTCCCGGTGGTGGGACTGTCCCATGGAGGGCCCCATGGAGGGCCCCATGCCCTGGCCCATGCCGAGCCCCACGCGGTCCAGCGACCGGTCGCGCATGAAGTCGCGGTCGTGCGCCATGTCGGAGTGCATCATGCCGCCACCGCGGTCCAGCGACTGGTAGCGCGTGGCCATGGCGCTGCCCTGGTGCTGCGAAGGCCGCGACGCCGAGCGAGATCGGTGGTGCGCCGAGGCCGACAGCCCGCGCCCCCGGTCGTCCATGAGCACGGGGCTGCCTAGATCGTCGTGGTAGTAGCCGCCGCCAGGTCCTCCCGGTCCGCCGGGCACGCCCCCGGGTACACCGCCCCCGACCGCGCCCACCCCCGAGTGGTGGTGGTAGCCTCCATGCTCGGGCGAGCTGTTGCCGGAACGGCGCCCCTTCCTCGTCCCCAGCGGCGACCCCCGGCTTGACGTGGCCGCCCCGCCGCCGTACGTCCTGGAGGGCGACCGGTCCACGGTGGGCAGCTCCGTGCCGCCGCCCCTGCGGGCAGAGCGTGGGGACCGCGACCCGCTGCTGACGGGGCCTACGCCTACAGGCGCCGGGCCATATGGGTCGCGGGACATGTCAGGCCCACTGCCGTGCTGCGCGGGCTGCGCATCCCCTCGGCGCCAGCCTCACTAGACAAGGCTGCGTCCGGGCCGTCCTGGTGGTCCTGGTGCCGCCACTCACACCGTGGCACGCAGGGCACGCACGCCTGCCACAGTGACACTCACGCCGCGACGCGCTGCGCTCCTCGTGCCCTGCGCCCTGTCCTGCGTAGCGCCCGTCCACGGCCTGACTGCGGCTCGCCTCCGCCTCCGCCTCGGTCGCCACCCTCCCCTACACCCTCCCCCAGGCCCGCCCCGGCCCGCCCCTGGCCCGCCCCGCGCACTGATCAATGAAGCCGAGCCAAGCCGAGTGAAGCCGAGCGTCGGCGGAGACGCCCGAAGCGAACGCGCGACCGCCGAACGGGCCCGAGCGGCCCGAGTCCCTCGCCTCTACTCGGTACGGCTACGGCCTGCACGCCTCCAACGTGCTCGTGCACCTCCCCAACCCGAGATCTTTATTTTCGCGCCAGCACACCCCCCTAGCCCTTTACCCGGACCCTACCCGCCCCCTCCCTGCCCCGCGCCACGCCCCCTCCCGCTCCGCCCGCTCCGCCCCGACCTTCGCCGAGATCACGGGGATGGCAGCCACTTCCGGCAGCGAACGCGGAAGCAGGCGGGGCAGGCGTCGTCGTCAGCGCTGCACGGCGCTGAGTGTCTACGCGCCGCGCCCCCGCAGCCCCGCAGCCCCGCAGCCCCGGCATGGCAGACCAGGTGGCTGGCGGCCTGGCGGGCAGCGCGACGCCCCCGCCCGCACGGTCCCGCCGAAATCGGCACGGCCCGCGGCCGTCACACGATACACTGACCATGGCGACGCGGGGTATAAACTTCCACGGCAGCAGCGGAGGTCATCCGTCTGCATGCCTTAACCGCCGACCGCCCGATGAGTAGGCCACCCATCGCACGCTCCCGCGCGACGGGACCGTCCCGGCCGGAGTGGCAGGCGCCCTAGCGCCCTCCGGTCTCCGCCAAACCGCCAAATTGGCTAATTGTGTTCCCCTCCGCCACACTGCACCACACCAAACACGCCGCAGCGCGGCACGGCGGCCCTCCACAACGGCGACGCGCTCATCTGCTCAGCCGCAGAGGTCTTTCATTAAACAGAGCGCCAAGCGGCGGCGCTACCCCACGCCGCCAGTGGCCGCCAGCCGAGCGGCGCTACCCCGCGCGCGCGGAGACGCTGCAGTTATCGACCGGGCGGCTAGCTTCCCTCTGCGCGCGGGGTATCGCCAAGTGCACTGCTCGGAAACACGACCGCGCTGTTCGGTTTTCGTCGTCGCTCGGGTTGGGAGTGTAGGGGCAGCGTCACACGCACTACACTGCGAAGCACAGGCGAGGCGGGGCGGGACAGCCGCACGGTGGTTTGTGGAAGAAGCGGAAGAAACTCTCCTGGCGCCGACCAGGGTTTCATGTCGCCGCAAATGAAGGCAGGAACATGGTTCCCGCACGCAAACCTAGCCAGGCCTCTGGCGCCTCTGGCTGGCACTGCTTACAGTGCAGCGCGCTGGGGAATTCCCCCGCGCCGCTCGCTGTGGAGGCGGACGCGGCGGACGCGGCGGACGCGGACGGCCGGACGAGGGGGACGACGCCGACGTGTTCGCGGGGGCTCCGTCGGGCAGAATGTCTGTCTCTCTCGCACTCACGGGACGTTCCGTAGGGGTGCGAGAGAGACAGAGTGACGGCCGCTCTGCGCGGTCCGGCGACATGCATTACGCATCCGCCAGGCGCGCCGCCGTGTTTCCTGCACATCAGCATGACGGCCACCGCGGGGCGGGGCGGGGCGGGGCGGGGCGGGGCGGCCAGCCGACTGGCAAGGTCACAACGGTAAACAGAAACACGTGGGGATCCAGAGATCCAGCGCCGCGGGCCGCGAGAGCCGCGAGCCACGGGGGAAGAGAGAGAGAGAGAGAGAGCTGCCTTGTTTGCCAGCAGGACCCCGCGGCGTGTTGTGTCTGCGTCTCTGTCGCTCCCGGAGGCACGGAGAGAGAGGGATTGTGCCTCGTAGAGCTCGGAGATGGGCGGCAAGAATAGGAAAGGGAGTGATAAGGGAGAGAGACGGAGAGAGGGGCGGCGGCAGGGAAGGCCAGCCGAGCCGAGGGCGCCCCGCCCGACTGGCGGCAGCGACCGGCGGCTTGCCGGTGGGGACTGCGGGAAGGAGAGGGGAGGAGTTGCCGCGGTGGCGGCTTTATGTTCGCTGCCGGTGGAGGCGACTGTACGGAGGTTTCCGTAGTGTAGTGGTTATCACGTGTGCTTCACACGCACAAGGTCCCCGGTTCGATCCCGGGCGGAAACATATTTTTTGGCGGTAATTTCAAAACGAGTCGTTGGAAACCTTTTCCCAATTCTAGTTATTTGGCCAGATTCTCTAATTGATTAACTTTTCCCTGAGTCAGTGCATAAACAGTTTATTTCAAAACGTTACTTTTTCAAAACATTTTGGAAAGCACAGTCCGAGCTTGAAATAAGCTGCAGTTCCGAGCCTGCTATTTTAGCTGGGTTTTCCTTGTGACCTGAGGCACCGCGCGCACGGCGCGCACGGCAGCTGGGGCAGCTTGCCCTCCAGTCAAAAGTCGCTGTTTATTACCAACCCCGGGCCAAACTTGGCCCGTAAGACAATTATTATCCAGTGCTTTTAAACTCGGGGCAGTACAATAATTTTAACAGAGTACACCAAACTCTGGTGCCGGAGCGTCGCCCCTCTCCTCTGCGCCGAGCCCCTCTGAGCCGGGACGGGACGGGTCTGCCCTGCCGGCCCTGCCCTGCCTGCCAGGCCGGGCCGCCCCGCCGCGCCCCGCCGCCCGCCGCCCTCACCCCCTGCCCCTACCCCGACAGCCTCCCTTCGTCGGGGACCCAGTGCGGGCACGGCCACGGCACGGCCACGGCACGGCCACGGCACGGCCACGGCACGGCCTGTACGGCCCCGTCCCAGCACTCCAGGGGGAACACTCAGGTCAGTTAGGCTGGGTAGGTACACTCCCAAGAAAAACTTCTCGCGCCCGTTGCACTTCGTCACTCAGCCTCTCGTGTCTGCGAAGCCGTCCTCGCGGGCGACTGTACACACTGTACACGCGGCATGTCTATGGCGTGCGAGGTGTGCGTGGCGGTGCGTGGGGGGTCCGGCCCGCGGCAAGGACGTCCGAATTATTTCAATCCGAATTGATTAATTACTCGGCAGAGGGTATTGGATTGTGGGGAGGGGAGCGAGGGCATGCAAAATCCAGCATGTATGGCGCGCGAGGGAGGCATGGAGGGAGGGAGAGTTGGGGTATAGTTTGATCCCAGTTGGCAGGGAGGGTGGAATAGTTTGATGGCCGCAGCGAGCGGGAGGGAGCCGAGAGGGGGGAGGGGGGGTGCCGGGCATGAATGATGGCAGGAGGGTCAGGAGGCCGCCCGGGGGCGGGAGGCGCGGGGGTGGCGCGGAGGAGGGCGGTGGGGGTAGCCCGGGGCGCCGTGCCGCGCCAGCCCCGGGTAGGGGTGCCATCGGGGTGCCGGGCGGGAGTAGGGTTGCCACTCGGTTGGCCCGAATTGCAATTTCCCAAGAATTTCCAATTTCAGGTGCGTATACGCTACGACGGCGGAGGCCGCGCGGCGTCCGGGAGGCGCGGCGGTGCGCGGCGGGGAGGAGGGGCACGGCGTCGTGGAAAAGTCCCGGAAGAGCCCCCCGAGGCCCCGTCCGCCCCGTCCGGCCCCCGGAGCGCGACGCGGCGGCACGCAAATCAGCCGGAAGTGGCGGAAACTCGCCCTGGCCGAGCCAGTACCCGCCGCCCCGCCGCCCCGCCGACAAGTACGCCAAGTTCCCACAGGGTGGTCACCTCACGCGGGGAGGGGGAGCCGCTACACCCTGGGGGAGGCGGGCACGGAGGCAGGGCGGCACTGCCTCGGCACTGCCGCGGCAGGGCATGGGGAGCGCAGAATTGATGTGTGCGCTTGCTGCAGCCAGAGGGGAGGACTGTGCGGTGCTGTGCGGACGAGGGGAGGCAAGGGGTGGCGTGTGAAAAAACGTGGAGGCCGAGGGGCGGGGTGGAGAGGGGAGGTGGAGTCGGGCGTGCCGACACAGAACTTCCTTCTGCTAAACAGCGTCGAGCAATCTGAAAAATGCTTGAGAAAAACTGCTTGGCGTCTCTAGAGCGGCACGCATAAAAGGTGCGGCCGCCCTTGTCGGCCGAAACGCCGAAATCGTTAAAACTTGACAAGAGTGACAGGTGGCCGAGGACGGGGCTGAGGGCTGCCGTCGGCTGCCGTGCCGCCCGCCCCGCCGAGCGGCCCTGTCGGCATGAGCCCCCCGTGGCCGCCGTGGCCGCCCCGCCAGCCCCGCCCCGGGGCGCATCCGCCGGAAACGGCGTCCCAGGACAGTCCTTCCCCGCGCACTCCATGAGGGCTGCAAACTAGAAGAGAAGGACCCGCCACCACTTTTTTCTGCGCCGATTCGGTTGAGATCCAGCGGAACGCGGAACGCAGAAGGGTGAAAGCAGGCAAGCGGGGCGACGGCGCGACGCCGACCGGATATGATAGACAGTTTGAGGCGGCGAGGCGCGGCCGAAAATTCGGCGGTCGCGGCGACGGAAGGAAGGACGGCGTCCACTCGGTGCCGCAGCGTTTCCCTCTTTCCCCCTCGATTCTCGGTTTCGAAAAAACACACCGACGGTTGGCCAAAGCCAACACGCAGCGCGGATAGTCCATGAGGCAGCTGTATGGATGGCTACGGGTGGGGAGCTGCGGCGAACGGCATGGGGCTGGAGCTCGTATCGTAGAGCCTCCACCGGCCTCCATCCACCACCGCCAGGGCCTGCTCTGCCTGCTCTATGGGCTAGAGAGAGAGAGAGAGAGAGAGAGAAGGTAATATTTTGCGCGCTGACGGGACGTGCGCCGCTAATGCATGGCGGTTGCCTACGTTGCAGGGCCTGTGCCGCGCCACGCCCCGCTACGCCACGCCACGCCGCGCCTGCCAGGCAGCCCCGCCCCGCTGGCAGCCCCGGGGCCCCAGGGGATGGAGTGGCGGTGGCGTGGAAGGGTGCGGCACCCCAGCGGCCCAACCCCTTTCCAGCCCTCCCCCCCCCTCTCCGCCCCACCCCCGCGCCGCCAGGCCTACACTCTCCGCACTGCCTGCCTCGCCCTCCCCTAATTTCGCCGTCTCTTTGTCTCTCTCTCCCTCTCTCTCGCGCGCACTCACCCCCTTTCTAGCAGTGTACTGTATGTTTATGTCCTCCAATTATTCATCTTCGGTGCAATGGGTGTCCCCTCTCGCTCTCTTGCGTCTCAGGGTATCGACCTGCCCCCTCCCCCCCCCTCTCTCTCTCCCTCGTGTACTCACTCACAAAACTACCCCGTCACATTAGTTCACATAATTTCGCACGAAATTTCCCGAAAACTTGCGTGGTATGGTTTTTGAATGCCGGGCGCAACCGCTGGTGTCTCACCGGGACGGGCGGCAACTCTAGCCTCTCTCTCTCTAGCCTCATGACTCTCCACGCCACCCTCACCGGGACGGGTGGCATCTCTAGCCTCTCTCCAGCCTCATAACTCTCCACGCCACCCTCACGTCCAGAGGATCCAGAGGGCATTCCAAATTATGAGTGGATCGGGGCATTATTTACCTTGCCTAGCCAGCCGGCCTCCCCGCCCCTCCTCCCCGCCTTCCCTTGTAGACGCGTGGAATGCGGGTGTCGTGCGAAGGTTGCCGGAGGCGGGAGGGGGGAGGAGGGGGAGGGGGGAGGGGGCAGCAGCCCGGTCCAGCCCCGAGGGTGGGTACAGTCCGCACAGCAAGCAGAGGGGGAGGCCACACAATGGTCGTGCATTCTTCTGCTTGGCGTGGCGTGGCGGGGCGGGGCGGGGCGGGGCGGGGCGGGTGGGGCGTGGTGGGGCGGGGCACGGCGGGCCATCCCAATCAACAAGTTGCACCGCGATGGATCAGGTGATATTACACACCGGCTGAGCCGCGATGCGGCGCACAGGTCCGGCCTCGGCGCGGAAGGGTCTTCTTCTCCCCCGAGTCCTCGACGGCGACGTCCCTGCCGCGAGGCGCGACCGCGGCGCACGCACGGCGGGGTGCTCGGCACCTGTCCGCCGGCCGGCCGCGGTCGACGCGGGCCTCGCGGCCAGAGGTTTAGTTTTCCCCGCCCCTGCGCGCCAAACTTCCAACTTTGGTCGGATAATTGCTGGAGTGGCGCGCCATGCCGGCCGCGTTTAATTCGGCCAAGGGCTGGAGCCTTGCTGGGGCCTTGCTGGGGCCTTGCTGGGGCCTTGCTGGAGGCTGGGTGCGCTAGAACTAAGGCCTTTGTTGCGTGCTCGACGAGGGTCTCAGGCGGGGAGGGCGAGGCGACCCCCAAAACGCGCTCCAAATAATTGAAGCTCCTTCACTGCGCGTTCTCCTTATACCTGTCCCGCTCAATCAGGCCCACATCCTGTGCGACGACGACGACGGCGACCTGGCCGAGGACGCGGCGACACGGCCACCGGAAACGCATTATTTGCAGGCAGTGCAGCAGGCAGCGTTATTCGCAGTGCAATTAGAATGCCGTTTATGGAGCGAGTCGCACTGCTCTCCGCGGCAGCCGTTATGGCCTGATGTCTTCATAAGATCGACACAGGCCACTTGCCAGCACAGTGTAATCAAGGGCGGCACGGCGTAGCTGCGCTGCGACCCGCGGCAGTTGCGTGGCTCCTCCGCGTCTCCGGGCAGGTCGCCGCAATCCACGCCGTCCACGCCACGCACGTCTGGAGCACCGCGTCGCGGCGTCGCAGCGTCGCGGCGCGCACTTCACACCCCTCTTGGAATGTGGAAGGACGAGGGGCACTCTTCTGCGACACTCGAGGGCATCCACCACCGCGACGCGCTGCTTCGAGTGCCGCAGGAGGGGGCCGCCTCGTGAGAAGACTGCCGGCATGGCATCGTCATAAGTACTGTGGGGTCAACCCGGTTCGTCAACTTTCATGCTTTCGCGCTTTTTGGCGCGCAGCGGAGGTTTTGGCTCCGAGTGTCCACGCCTGCCGAGGGATTGTCCGCGAGGGACTGTACCCCCTCTACTCTCGCGCGGGCGGAGCTGATGCTCTGACAAAAGGCGGACCAATACCGGACGATTCAAAGAAATGTTAAACGCGGCGTGAAGCTGGCTGTCTCTCTGTCCCTCTCGCTCCTCTTTCTCTGCGCGCGCGGCACAATGAGAGCGACAAAGACACAAAGACGGTCCAGGTAAGCCGGGCACAGCGTGGCACGGCCGACCCGCACAGGTTATTGTTCGACTCCGAATGGCACTTGCTGCAGCAACGGGCTTGCCCTGCTTGCCCTGCTTGCCCAGCCTGGACAGCTTTGGTAACAAGAGACGCGTTGGCACTGCGAGTCTGCCTGGACAAAGTCTGCTCCGCACCAACTTTTTCCAGTCATATATTTCAGTGAAATCGGCCGACGGGACGAACCCCGCGCGGTGAGGTTATGTTGACCAAACCGAAACCTGCCAGATGTTCAAACCAACGGCTGGTCAAACCGGAAGACCCATGCTGTTCCCGCCACACCAGCGGGACAAGTGGTCCTTGTTTCTAAAAATAATTCCGGCAGTGTCAACAACGAGCCCCATGTCGGCCATGCCCGTGAGGATCACGGTGAGCGTCTCTCGCGTGGAGCAAGCGACCTTTCGTCGCGGGGACTGTGTGCCAGGACTGCTGGGCCGCGGGAAAACGGAAAACCAATACAGAAAATCCGCCGGGGAAAAAGTTCACCCACTTTCACACAACACAGAGAGTCGTGCAAAAATCCTTGACCCGTTTCGCCTCTCGTTTCACACTGCACTGCGGTGCACGCGGTGCAGCCGGTGCAGGCGTGCAGCGACCCCGCGGAGGCCAACAGCCCCGCTATGCCGGACATTTCATTTCATCATGCACTTTTTTCTTCTTCCTCGCCTGTGGGCACCTTCGGGTGCACAATGAAGCGAAAGAGGGACAGACCCCGAATTTCTCCGGTGTATTTATTCTTCATCAGTCACGGAGAGAGAGAGAGAGAGAGAGAGAGAGAGAGAGAGAGAGAGAGAGAGAGAGAGAGAGAGGTGAAGGACAGGCCGGGGGACAATCACCAACCACCCCGTCGACAGCAGTGTTGCCACATTCGACGGCCAACCCTCTAGTACAGCCAACGGGTTTCAAGGACTGTAGGACCCAAGCAGATCCAAGGTACGCTTGTCAGAGCATTGTTGGCCTCTTTACTTTACCTAGTATGTAAGCCTCAATTTTTATACATTACACCTAGCTGGACAAAACACGAAGGGCCACAATTTAGATTCCCCTAGTTGTCCTTCTGTGTAACTAGAGCGCGCAAATCCAGGCTCCCCGCGCCCTGCGCTCTTATTACGACCGCAAATGGTGAGAAATTCAGCGCGGGCACGACAGTGCTGCCCTATTGTGTGCCCAGGCAGTCCAGGCGCTGTCCAGTGCGCTGTCCGGGCCCCAAGGCCGGGCCTGGCCGTACGCCACAGTGTACCAGTGCGGCAGCGCGGCCCGGCCACCCTCCTCGCAGCCTTGGCCTCCTTGCATGGCATTATGACATTGTCTCATTCAGCGAACCGTTCCGGCAGCCTAGCAGTGTGCCTAGTGGTGTGCCTAGCAGTGTGCCTTGCAGTGTGCCTAGCAGTGTGCCTGCCTCCAGCACTTCCAGCAGGGCGGGCGCGGACCGCGCGAAGGACCGCGGCCGTGACAATTTTACAATTCAAACCTCTGGCCGTTTACGCCCGTTGGTTGCGGTGCCCGTGTGAGTCGGTCCATCCGAAGGCTGGTCTCGGACACCGCCTTCGTCGCCCTGTCTCTCTCGCACTCGGTGGAGCGCCCCGTCGGGCCTTAGGGGTGCGAGGGGGACAGGGCGACGGAGGCACTGTCAATGACACTGTCATCCCGCAGACGGCCTTGCCGCGGATGAACGGCCGGCCGTCGCTGCGCTCTCGCTGCAGGCCGCGATAGCCGTGAACATGGTCTGCTTCCAGGAAGCGGCGAGGCGGCGGCGTGGCGCCAACCGCAGTGCCGCAGTGCGATACAAAAGCGCCCCGAGATTACCGAAAACGGCGTGGCGCGGCGTGGCGGCCAGTGCAGCCCACCAGAATGCGCCTCGCCCGGGGCCCGGGGCCGAAAACCGTGCGAACCCCACGCCACAAGAGCGCCCGATTTTATGCCTCGAAGCACCACCAGCACCACCGGCTCGCCCACGGAAACATTTCTCGGCGCGCATTATAATCGGCAAGGAAAATCAGTCAAGCAGAAGTAGGGTGGAGCAGGGGCGGCGGGTCCAGAGTATATGGTCCAGGGCGGCCGGTGCGGAGTTAGGGGCCAAGGGTGTGCGTGTGAAACACCAAGGTGCGCGGAGCGGCGTGGAGAGGGATCATCACGTCGGCGGCCAGCGCCCCCCGGCGCCCCGCGACGCCCCGCGGCGCCCCGCGTTTTGCAGGAACGTTTTGTCACGTGTTGCCGCGGAGGCAATGTTCCTTGCGGTCGCGTTGCGTCACTGGCGTGACGCGTCTCAGCGCCGCGGTGACGCGCCGCGCCGCGCCGTGCCGTGCCGCGCGCCGTTTTCTGCAATGCCGCGCCGTGGCGCCGTGGCCGGGGTGTGTCCCGGCGTGCCGGGGCGCCGCGGCCCCCGCAGACCCAATTTGGATTTTTACCATTAGAGTTGTGCCCCGGTTTCCCAACGGCGGCTGCGGCAGCCACGACGCGGACGTGCAAGCCAAGTGCAAGCCGAGGTTGAATCCGAACCGTCGCTCTGTCTTTCTCAGCGTGCTGCGACTGCTAGTCCCTGCGATCTCAACTTCCTCGAAACAGCGCTTGCGTCGTCTCGCGCCACTCGGCTCCCACACTAGCAGAGTGTCAAATAAAATCCGGCGACAAACTATTCGACTGACAGCCCCTGCCTTCCTGGTATACGGCCGTCGACGATGCCGGCGATGGTAACGGCCCGGACTCCGGCGTCGTCGTCGTGCGTCTGTCCTGGGGGCAGGGTTGCCGACGACGCGTCGCTCCACTGCACGGCCAGGCGCGCCGCCACCTGTACCCAGTTCGCACGGCCCTCGCCGCCCCCGCCGCCCCCGGACGCCGCCTCACGTCCCCTTTTCCGAGAACGTCGCCCTCCCCCTATCCCCGGCTTCCCCTAGAACGGCCGCGTCATTTTGGGGACGTTTTAGGGCCTCGCCGCCTCGGCCGCGCTGCGTAGAGTCCTACAGTGGCTCCGAGGGTGCCTGCACAGTGTGCCTGCCACGCTTTTTTACACCCCATATAAGCCCCCCTTGAACGTCTGAATAAAACGCAGCATAAAGATTTTAGGGCGCGGACCGCCGTGCCGCCGCCCCGGTCGTGCGATGAGTGTGAGAGAGAGGGCGTCCGCAGCGCCGCCGGAACGGCTTCATGCGCAGGACTTTGGGACACGATTCCGACGTCTCCGCGGCGTCTCCGGGCAGCAGGTGGAGAGGAGGACCCAAATCAGCCGAGTGGCGCCAATCCCTTAACAAGGCTTGCGCCGCGGCTCGCGCGGATGCAGGGCCGTCAATCCAAGACGCCCGCCATGACTCTCCTTTGGACCCTTCGCGCGCCACAGTCAGAGCTCGTCCTCATCCGAGCCCTCAGACCAACCTCAAATGCGAAATGTTTTCGTGTTTCCTTGGAGTTGGCCTGCAGTTTTATGACGACTTGGGGTGGAAAAATGAAAAGCATTTCTTCAAAAATATTTATTTATTACTGGATGTACTATATTACCCTATTTAAAAGGACTAAGAATGAATGACTCTTAACAGCTACCTACGATCACGAGAAGTAAAGCCAAAAACATTTCGTGACGATGCACCCTACGTCAAACAAAGTGCTTACACAGATAAAAATGGAAAAACAAGAAAGTCAAAGTTCTGATCATCAGGACCAGGAATGGCATCACATGCATAATGTAACTGTATATGCACACGTCAAAACAAAGTCGGGTAGTATCACAGATTGGTGGCGAAGCACGGTGCAGTCTCTTCTCCACGCCGATGACGCCGACGACGAAGGCTCTCCTCGTCCTGTGGCGGCGGCCCCCTTCAGAACAGCCCGACGCACTGCCCCCTGGGGACGGAGTAGACCAGCTTGATCTTCCTGCCATCGCCGAGGTCCAGGGCGTACATGAGCTTGTTGCACTCGTCGGGGGAGAGCACGCTGCCCTCGGTGTGGTGGTGGCAGGGGCCCGGGCAGTGGAACGCACCCGCCTGCACTGGAAACACGAGGAAAAGGCGCGCGGTCAGCATCGGTCGGAATTCAAATTTCGCGCCAAAACCGCAACGTCAGCGGCGGACACTCGATCGAACGGCCGGCCAGCCACGTGTCGTCGTGGCTGCCTGCCGCGCCTGATTCTAGAGTGTACTGCCTCTGTCGCACTCCCGGGGCGTTTCCGTAGGTGAGCGACAGAGAACAGCGACGATCCTTTGGAGTCAAGCAAAGAGAACAGGCAGTGTAAAACAGGTTAAAATGACGTCAAATGATGTCATTTTGACATCGAAATGGACCAAATCTTTACAGATATCGTTCATTTTGAGGTTATACAGACATCAAGTGGTCTGTTTTGCTGATTTGCAGTGCACCCACCGTTGAGCACGGCCTGGGCCACCACGTTGGCGAAGGAGGGCGTGTCCTGGAGCTGCATCCCGTTCTCGGTCAGCGAGTCCACGCCGGGGGCCTCCACGACCTCCATCTTGGTGTTGGTCAGCGCCATGGCGAGCCTCGTCTGTGGAAGCAAACTTGATGAGACAAAGTGACGCCAGACCGGGCGGGGACCGGGACTCGAACCCGCGACTACGGACCCGGACCTGGTCGAGTTCCTGCGTGGGCATGGCGTTCTCGCGTAGTCTGCACGTCTGCCCCGAGCGGTCGAAGCAGCGCTCCTCGAAGTGCTTGCTGCACACCTTGGAGAACTTGGAGGGCGCCCAGCCCGGCCCGCGGACAGCCATGCACCAGCGCGCGCGCAGGTCCAGGTTCTTCGACGGGAATCTGCAACGAGAAAAGCATAGAGCCGTCGGGTGGGGAAGCCCAACAATGCAGCTCTTTCCCGCCATTTTGAAACGGCCGGCTGAATGGCTGGGTACTGGACGCAACAGTGTGTCACGAGAAACCGGTAGACGATATACGCTGTGCGGCCCAGTGGGCTGCAGACGGAGAGTCGTTTTCGTCGCTGTGTCTCTCGCACCCAATGGGCGTGCCGCGGGAGTGCGAGAGAGACAGCGCGCTGATGGGCTGCAGTGCGGCACTCACGAGTGAAAGGTGATGCCCTCGACGGCCCTGTGGGGCATCCTCCGCTCCCTGGAGCGGCTCTTGCAGCCGATGACGCTGCAGACGCCCATGCCGGCGACGCTGGCGTAGAGCAAGCCTGGCGCGCCCCGGCGCCCAAAGACACAAATTTGAAAAATCCGACCGGCGCGGAGTCGGCCTGGCTGCTTCCGCGGCGGATGCGCGCGCCACACTGTGGGCTAGTGGGCTCGTTGGCCCGACGTGGCCCAGCAGCCCCTCCCCCTCCACCCGCCTGTGTGCCAGGCAGCCAGGCAGCCAGCCAGGCCAGCCAATGTGGCAGGCAGAGCCGGCAGAGCCCCAGCCAGCCAGCAGGCAGGCAGAGCGGGAGGCTACCACTGGGCCACTCCCCCACCCCTCGCAGCGTCGTCTGCTCCCAAGTGTTTTTCCCGAGTTTTTCGCGAGTTTTTTCGCGGCGCAAAGCCCGTGTTTTCCTATCGCGACGGCCGAGTGACGACCAGAGTGACGACCAGAGTGACGGCCGCACTGACGAGCCGACAAATGAACGACACGCACGCGACAATAATGCAGTCAGTGACAATTACGGGCGCTCTGCATCGACCTCGTTGATTACCGGTGGAGTGAGCGAGTGCGACTCGCCGTCGTACTTAGTGGCACGGATAAACTGGCTTTATTGATCCGGACGAATGAGCCATGAAATGCAGAATGGCACAAGGGCTGATTCTGAACACAGTCCCACTCGCACCTTGCGGGAAACCCCTTGAGTGCGAGAGAGACAGAGCGACGTAAGCGCCGTTCAACCTGCAGGACCCCGCGGGCAGAATGAACGGCGTATGTGGCTGGGGAACTCGTGGTCTCGTCATGAATCGACTAATCGGCCGGTGGCGATTCAAGGGTGCCAACTCGCACCCAAACTGCACACAGTGCAGGCTCTGCGAGTAGGTGGACAGGACAGCGGACGGACACTTTGTGCGTCATTTCGCTTTCGCCGTGGCTCCTCTCCTCTCTGCCGCGTGGTCTGGTTTCCGAACAAGAACCCAAACTCCAAACCGAAACTCTAGCCGGCTCGCCGGGGCTCGCTCGGGGCGGGCTGGCTGGCTGCAGGGCTGCATGGTCGGGGCTCAGATAGAGCGCGGGGCGTGTTGGAGGGAGAGAGAGGGAGCGAGAGGGAGCGAGAGGGACGGGCTCCCCGTGGACACGCACTGTACTGATAGCACAGGCCCCGCTCCGCCGCCCCGCTACTCCGTGCCCCTCCCCGCCCCTCCCCTCCCCGCCCTTCCCCGCCCCCACCGCGCTGCTGGCAGCGTCCGGGCGGGTCGCCGGTCGCGCTCCGTCTCTCTCTGTGGCGCGCTGTGGCGTAGGAGGCCCGCGCGCGGGAGGGAGACGGCGCGCGGAGAGTGACGGCCACGCAGCCCGAGCCGCCCGAGCTCAGCTCGGCGTCGTACAGTGTTGCCGTCGCACCGCTGTTGTTGCCTCGGGCCAAAGACGACGAAGAAGACGAGGAACGGAGCGGCCGGCAGAATTTTGTTTACGACACTGACCATTCGGCCTGTTCACTCGAAACAAGAACACCGGCGAGGGAAAAAAATGGATTGTCCGCGGTGCGTTTGAAATTGGAGTGGGAAAGCCTTCGTTGCATGCGCACTTTTTCACACACCGCGGCGCGCCGATTCGAACCGCCGCCCGCCGCCGTGTTGACGGAAGCGTGGCGGTGTTGTTTTCCTGGCTGTTCGCGCTGTCGCCTGTCCGCGAGCGAGGCCTACTGGAGCAGCGCAGAGCTGGAACTCAAACTCCAGCAGGCCGGCGATGTCGGCATCAAGACCTGCGGGGCGTGCAACCTGAGCCTGGCAGCCTGGCAGCCCTCCTGGAGGCCCCGAGGCTGGCGGGGCACGCGGGGTGCTCGCTCACTCATCCCCCTCTCTCTCTCTCTCTGGCACTCTCCCCGTCTCTCCGTATGGGTGCAAGAGAGACAGAGTGGGCCCTTGCGGAGCGCCGTGGGGCGGGCCGGGCCGCACAGGGAAGTCCTGCAGGGGCGCGGAGGGAATTTTTGGAACGGGAGGGTGAGGGGGCCGAGCTGGCCGAACCAGCGCCTTGGGCCTGACGGGGCGGCCGAGCTCTCACGTTTCGCTGACGGAGCAATCTGCCTTGAATTTCCCGTTCGGGGAAACTGGCGAACGGCGGGCTGGAGAGCCGCCGGGGGAAAGCGCCTGCCGGCGCGGAAGGGGTTCGAGCCCTGCCAGGAACCAAAAGCCAAAACCCCAGGCGGCAGAAAGAAATCTTGTGACAAGTACAGGATTGCGGACGGCCCGGCACAGGCTGATTTCGAACGGCGTCGCGTCTCTCTCGCACCCCGACGGCACACTGCTCGATCGCGAGAGAGACAGCGGCATGTCCTGCTGGAGGCTCTGCGAGTGAGTCACCTGCTGGCTCCCCCGGCCCGTCCGGTTCGAATTGGCCGCCTTGGCCGCTTTGTCCGTGTTCTTGGTTCCAAAGGTCGGCCTGCATTCCGCGTTACATTTCGAAAAAGAAAAACTTCCTTGCGAAAGTAAAGTGCGCGCGCGAGCGCGTGGGGGGGGGGGGATCTCGTCGAGGCGGCCGTTTTGCCCCGTTTTCATTTTTCGCTGCAGAATAAATAATGGCGATTTTATCTGAAGGAGCCGTGGCCGGCACGGCACAGGCGGGGCGGGGCGGGGCGTTTCGAGGTTCAAGCTGCCCGTTGGATGAAGTGCAGCACGGCGGCGTGAACGACCGCCTTTATTTTTTCTGCTTTTTTAATCAGCGTTATCAGCGCAACTTTAAGGACGCCCCCCCCCTCTTCTCCTTCTCCAGGCCTCGCAAGGCTCGCAGGCCTCGCAGGGCTCGCAACAGCCGTGGAGCGGCGGACGGGACGGGACGACGGGACGGGCAGCCCCGCCGGATCAAGGAGGGAAGAAGGGAAGGGAAGGGGTGCACCCAGGGCCGGAAGTGCGCGCTGGGTGGAGTATGGCCGCCCTCGCCGTGCCGTGCCGTGCCGCGCCGTGCCGTGCCGGGCCCTCTCCGTTGTCTTTATATGCAAAAGGTGCGTATGCACGTCTTGCACCGACCGGAAGAGGCCGAAAGGATGCGAGCTCATTGATGGGCGTTTCAGTTGTTTTACTCTGCGCGCGCGCGTGTGTGTGTGTGTGAGTGTGTACATGGTGCACGTCTTCGTCGTCGTGCTGCGACGGAAGTGGCGGCGAAGGGCTGCCCGGTCGTCGTCGTCGTCATGGGTGCTCTGGAGAAATCCTCGGAGCCGGCGGCCACCGGCGTCGTCTGCACGGCCTGCACCACGTATGGCTTCGTGTCTGCGGCGTCCTGCCGCCTCGCCGCCAGCGGCGGATCCAGGCGACTGGAAAAAGGCGGGGAGGGGGGCTCGGGGCGACACAGTTGGAGACGGTAACGGAGCGCGCGGAAAATCGCAACGGAAATGAACGTTTTGGAGCGGGTCGCCTGCCTTTTCTTGGAAAAGCGCTTTAGCAGTGAGAGGGCGGGGGAGACGACTGGCAAAGGCCGAAGGCACGGCAGACAGCCCCGCGAGCCCTGCGCCCTGCATAGAGGACGGTAAGCCGACAGCGGTGCACGCACGGGCACGGACTCAGCGTCTAAAATCCAAAATCCCCTCTCCACTCGCAGACTCCGCTTCATCTGCAGTGTCTTTCCACATACTGCAAGTCCTCGTCGTCGTCGCCTCCCTCGCCTGGTCGCTGTGCCAACTTCCCACGCGTCTCAACTCTCCGTGGCGCGGGGCCGAAGGGCTGTGTGTGAGAGAAGTGTGTGTGTGTGTGCGTGCGTGCGTGTGTGTCCGCGCCCTTTATTCGGTCCCCTCCATGACTCCTGCGCCCCGCCCGGCCCGGCCCGGCAGGGTCCATCATTTCCACGAAAAGCGCAAAGCGCGCGCACGAAACGATCCGACCGTTTGAGTTGCCATTCCTTTTATTCGCGTCGTCATCGCCAACCTGTTGGGGCTCGGGGCCGCTGGGCCGGCTCGGGGGCGCCGTGGGGTGCATCACGGTCTCGGGGGCCTCAATCGCTCTGTCTCTCTCGCACTCGTGTCTGCAATGAACCTGTACGAAAGCGGCGCCCCGCGCGGGAGGTCCTGCGACCAGCCAGCCCCGCGCGTCGCCTCGCGAGGGAAGGACGCCGCGTAGGGCCCTACAGTGGCGCGCCGTGCCGCGCCGCGGGGTGTGCGTGGCGGAGGCGATCGGCAGAAATAAAGCAGAAATAGACCGGGAAGAAAGAAAAAGGAAGACGACGAGAAAAACGCGCGGCGCGTTCGCCTCCCTCGGCGGATTTGAACCCGAACCCGTAATTTGATCTGCAGGGCGGGCAGGCCGGCTTATACACTAAAGTGCCCCCTTCGGCTGCCACTCGGGACGCGAGGAGGGCAGGGCAGCCGAGGGCAGCAGGCCGTAAGGCAGGGCGTCGCTCTGTCTCTCTCGCACGTGAACGGGACGCCCCGCGAGTGCGAGAGAGAGAGTGGCCTGCCGCTCAGCCTGCAAGGCGCTTGTTAGGCCGTCACCTTCACGTCCCACCCTGGCCATTAGAGAGAGAAGAACAAGAAGTGCGCGAGGGTGAAGGGGCGGCGGGAGCGAGAAGAAGAAGCAGAGGAAAAGCGCCTGCCGACCGGCCGGTAGGCAACCCGCCGCACCGCTGCGCTCGGCGGGAGGCTCCCGACGGACGCACGGGGCTTCGCGGCCACATTTCACATTTCTCCCGCACACTCGGAGCGGTCCGCTGCGGCGCGAGAGAGACAGAGCGACGGGACACTGTGCGGAATCGTGGACGGCCCCTTCACTCTTCACGGCTGATTACGGTATCAGTGACGCGACGCGGGACGCGGGACGCGGGCGGGACGCAACAACCCCCGGCCTGGCCAGTGAAAGTGCGACGAGGACGAGGCGAGCGACAGTTTCTTTCTCCTCGTCCGATCGAAGAAACCGCGACGGAAATGCATCGCGGCGACGCATCCGCGGCGGCGGCGCGGCGGTCACGGCGTGTTTCGCGCTCCCTCTCGCCAGTGACGCGCGCGCGGCACGCAAGTGACTCGCAAGTGACCCGCCAGTGACACGCACGCGACACGGGCCGCTGTGTCGGCATCCCCGCGGTGTTGGCACCCAACGGGTCCGGTGCGTTGCGCGGTGCGCGCGGCGGTTGCTGGGGCGCAGCCTACGTCCTGCAGGACCCGCAGGACGTCCTGCTGGAGGGCCGCAAGGAGGACGCCGCGCTGCGCAAGCGGCGCCAGCGGAGCCAGCGGAGCCAGCGGAGCCAGCCGTTCTGCGAGGTGGCCGTCGAGGACAGTCGTGTCGTGGCGGCCGCAGAAGAGCCTCCAGCAGCATTCCCCCGATTTCTGGTGCCGCCATCTCGGAACGCCGGCTGAAAGTTTAGAAATGGAATTTTGAGGTGGAGTGACTTGTCGTGTAGCGGTCGTTGAGGTGGATGGTTGGAGGTGACGTTATGTTCTGCCGCCGCCTCGCAGGCCGCAGGCCCCGCAGGCCCCGCAGGCCTTGCCACCTGGTTTGGGGACACCGGGTCCCGGAGTGTCCCGGACACACCGGCGGATAGTCGCCCGGCAAGGACAGAGGGGCTTCTCTGTGGCCGACGCCCGCCCCGCCCCGCCCCGCCGGCCGCACTACGCCCGCTGCGGTCTAAGTCAACTCACGGGGCCCGCCTTGCCTTGCCCTGCCTTGCCCGGCGTGGCCACCAACACAGACTGGCGTATCTCGAAGCGTCTCCAGCACCAGTTACGGCGCTCTGTGCGCGCGGCTGCGCGGCTCGGAGCGTTAGGCTCAGCAGCGTCCGAGGCCGTGAGGGCCGAGAGCGGGGAAGGGGGTGGGGGAGATTCAAGGGGAGATATCTCTGGAGAAAGAGCTGCTCTGTCTCCTCTACGTACACACACATACATATTGACAGAGAGAGAGAGGGGCGTGAGTGCGTGTGTGTTGGTGAACGCGTGTGTGCGTGTGTTTATATGTACGCGAGTGTGCGTGCATGTGAGTGAGGATGAAGCAGGGCGACGGGAGGGGGTAACAAGACAATGATGGCGTATTAGGCCTCCTATACACCACCTTGCAGAGCGAAAGAGACGGCCGCTTTAATTGCAAGGTATGCATCTATTACTTTTCATGGCACTTTAGCCGGCGCGGCGCGTTGGGTTCGCCCCGCCCCGCCCCGCCACGCCCCGCCACGCCAAGTTGCGCACGTGTAACATGAATCACATGTACGCCCTCAAGGAGCCCCCCAACTTTTCAGAGCGGAAAATGTGGAACCGGCACAAGTCTTGTGCGCGGTGTGGCGCGCGGTGTGGCACACGGTGTAGTGGCGAGCAGGACGCGTTGCGCGTTGTTGCCCTTATCGTGCAGTGGCGGCATCCTGCCGAGCCGCGCACCTATCGCCATGGCAACCAAGTCTCGCGATAGGCCGCCAGTTTTTCAAAAACCGGTGTACGCCTTCTTGAATGCAGCAAGTGCTGCAGTGTGCCGGGAGCAGCTCAAGAACCGCGGCGCGGAGGCTCGCTGGAGGCGAGGTTCCCGTCTTCGAGGTTCCCGTCTTCGAGGTCCCCGTCGGCGACATGCGCGCCCCCCGCGGGCTGTTTGTTCTTCCCCGCGTGAGTGGCGTCGCGACGCCGCGCCGAAGGGGTCACGCGGCGGTCCGAAATGAAGAGCCTTCGCCTCGGAAACGCACACAACAATGTGGACCGGGCCGAACAATGGTCGCGGCTACGGGAGGGGATGCACCGGCAGCGCAGCATCTTTTTAACCGAAATGATTATCAGTGGGGGGCCGAGGCTTGGAGGCCGGGGGCAGCCGGGGGCCCTGTCGGGGGGCAGGGAGGGCGTCCCATCCCGTCCCGCGTCCCGGGCTCGGCGTCGTAGAGACGCTGGCGGCCGCCGGGTCGGCCCCGCTGCAGCCAGGCTGCGCTGGTGCTGGCGCGGCCCTGGGCCTCCAGGAGGGCGCCGCACGATGTGGCAACGCCGCGTGAGCCCGAGCGGCCAGAGCGGCCAGAGCACAGCCGTGCTGCCGGCGCGGCTCGGCGGCTCGGCGCGGCACAGCCGGGCACAGCACCACGGCGGAGCATGGCGGAGCATGGCGTAGCACCAGAGCGGCAACATTGCGTCATGCCGCGCCCCGCCACAGCAGCAACCGGCTGCACCTGCACCGCCGTGCCGTGCCGCGCCACGCCGCGCCACGCCGTGCCACGACGGGCACGCCCGTAATCAAGAGGACTATCTGACGGCCCCGCTGGGGTGCAATGCGTCTATGGCTGCACCGTGGAGGCGCCGCGCGCCGCCATCAAGTCCATGGAGTTGGCCCGCGGAGAGACATTTGGCCGTGCATCGCAGTGCATCGGCCTTGCCCCCCCCCCCCTCCCCTCGCCTCCCCTCGCCATGCCGCCAGCACCATGCCGGCAGCAAGTACCCGCCTCTTGGCAGCCCTGGCAGCCCGGCGGAATCCATGATGTCCAAAAGCATCGAGACCGGCCCGCCAAAGCCTCTGCGACCCCAACTGATGCAAACTACATTCAACAACTCCTGCTCGGGTTCGAATCCCCGCGTCGGCCAGCAGTTTTCGCGGACGCGAAACACGCCAAACACAAAAACGGAGACCGACCAGTCCGCAATGCACCCCGCTGCTGGCGCTGCTGCAGGCTGGTTGCGAGGCGGGGTTCACGTCGACGAGTCTCGCTCGCAACCGCCGGGGACGCCCCACGAGTGCGAGAGAGACAGAAGGCTGGCGCGTCCCTCGTTCATTAGAGCGCTGGAGCCCTGCTGCTGGGGCATGCTGGGGCATGCTGGGGCAGGGCCGCAGGGTGCCGCAGGGGCTGGCGGCTCCAGGGGAGCGCGGCCGGCAGCCCCAGCACGGCCAGCACAGCCAGCACAGCCAGCCAACCCCTTTCCATTCTCATTCCCAGTTTCCAGCTTCCAGTGGGCACGGCTGCGGCTGTGCGTGCTTCGGGGGTGGCGCGGCCAGGCCGTGCGGGCGCCTCGCCGGGTAGGCAAGGGGTGGCGGGGCCCGTCCGTAAGGCACCAGAACGCCAAGGCGCGTCCGGGCGTTCCCGCGGGGTTGGAGTTTGGAGGCTGCGCCGCCGACGCGGTGGTTCGTACTGCCGCACCGCCACCGCCCCGCCCCGCCTCCGTTTAAAATAAGCGGATAAGCGCCGCGGGAAACAACTTCCGACGGCGGATATCAGTATGCACGGGGTGCCGGGCCGCCCCCGCGCCGCCCCCGCCACGCACACGGCCTGGCCGGCTCCCCCGGCCGCCAGTCCGCCCCCTTCCGACGGACCGACCGACCTCCCCGTCGGCCGCGCACACTTGCAAACGAGCGGGACAGAGACGGAGCGACGCGCGAAGTGCGGGGCGGGGCGTGGCGGGGCGGAAGCGGGAGTAACGAGACAGGTGCACGTGTATTTCCGTTTCTCCCGGATAGAGGATGAAATATTCACCGGGCGGCGCGCGGGAGGCACGTAGAGGAACGGCGGTGGAAAGGCAGGGAGGGGCGGCCAGCGCGGCCAAGGGGAGGCCCTGCCCGGCCCTGCCCGGCCGACGCGGGGAATTAAAAATGAGCCGTCCGCCGTTCGCGACCCGGCACCGCCAAAGCCGCCAAGGCGCGCGAAGACGGCGAAGTCGCGGAGCGGCCAGCGAGCCTCGCGGCTTCCCTCATGGATTCCCTGATGGCTGCGCCGCGCTGCCGCGCGTCACCTTGACGCCGTCCGACACAACATCTGTCATGAGTTGCACTCGTGGTTCAGCTGCAACAACAAGTCGTGGCCGTCGTGGTGGCCGTCGTGGTGGCCGCCGTTGCGCCGCCCGTGGCTGCAGGCCTTCCGTCTCTCTCGCACCGCTGCGCAAGGCCGCCCGAGTGCGAGAGAGACAGCGCGACGAGCGTGCCGTGCCGGCGCGCCCATTGTCGAAGTCTGGCCGTGAGACACCTATCGGCGGACAAATATTCAGCAGCGTTCCGAACCGCGCTTTCCACGCTCCGTCCCTGTCGCACGCGTGCGCCGTGGCGACGGGGTGCGAGGGAGACAGCTGCCCGGCTACGCACCCGCCAGCCGAATTAGCCGCGGCAGTACGTCGGCCATTTGAATTTGCCGCCGCTCGTTCGTTCGGCCCTTTATAATTAGTCTAGCCGAGCGGCGCGCGGCGCGGCCAGTTCGGCCCGGCGGGTTCCGCGCCGCCAACCCGAACAGAGTCTAATCCACTAACTGAAAATTCTAAATTCGCTGTTTGCCCTCTCCCACTTTAATTACCGGCCAGTCCCCGGGGAGCAGCGGCCCGCTGGAGGGGATTGGGGGGGGGGGAGGCTACCGCTCGACCTGCTGCAGGGAAGGGGCCCGACAAGCGGCGTGCGTGCGTGCGTGTGCGTGGAGAGCGTGTCTGCCCCAAACGCGTTTCAAACGGAACTGTCAAGCTGGAGACGGGGCGGGCAGGGCGGGCAGGGCGGCAGGACGGGTCTTGGGGGAGCCGGTGGCTCCGCAGCGCCGCCGTCGTGGTGGTGCTCCCTACCGTCGGGGCCAAGGCACGGCCATGGCACGGCCATGGCACCGCGGGGCGCTCCGGGTCGGGCCCTGGTCGGGCCGCCAGTGGACTGCTTGCGAACAGTGTGCCTGTCGCTGTCTATCTCGCACCGCGACGGACCCTCGCGCGAGTGCGAGAGAGACAGAGCGACGACCAGGTACGACCAGGGCACGGCCCGCGTTCCTCTCGCGAACTGAATTCGAATCACGCGAGGAAATGGCTGTGTTCTTTTAATCCCCGGGCCGCCCCTGCCGGCCTCCAAGTTGGAGCAGTCGGCGTGCTCGCTTTATCCACGACTTCTTTGGCGTTTCGTTCAAAGTAGCCCAATTTTCGGTCCCTTCCGAATCACCCCCTCCCCTCTCCGCCAGCTTTCGCGCCCCGTTTGCTGGAAAAGGCTGGAGGGAGGCCGCGCGGGCCTCTGCAGCTGGATTTCGAACAGGCGGCGCTTTCGTCGCTCTGTCTCTCTCGCACCTCTACGAAACGCCCTAAGGGTGCGAGAGACAGAGCGACGAAAGGACTGTTCGGCGGCTGCGGGGAAATTTGTATCCACGCCCGCGTGTGTGTGTGTGTGTGTGTGTGTGAGGCGGAGGGCTGCAGGGCTCTCTGTGCCCTTCCACTGGAGAATTCTAGTCCTGCCCCCTCTTCCCCTACAAAAGGAGAAACCAGGGCGGAAAAAAAGAGTGTTACCCATGTCAGAAAAGAAAACAAGTAAAAGGAAAAAGAAAGGAAAAAAGAGCTCTAAGGGAAAAGGCACAGTCATGAACGAAAGAAAACAAGGGCCAAGAGAGCTGGGAGAAGGGGAGAGGGGACGAGGGGGGGGGGGCACCAGCGGGTCGGGCTTGGAATTCTGGCAGCGGGGTCCAAAAAGACTTAGACTTTTTTTTAAAGTTACGCTGGCCGGTCACATTTTATATGGGATCTTTGTTCCGAGAAGTTGGAGACTCCGGCGGGGCTGCCTGGCCGCCCGGCCCATGTGCAGGCAAGCCGTCAGAACAGGCACAAAGACCCTGCCCTGCAGGCACATAGAAACCCCACGGACCCGAGAGGGGAAGGGGGTGGGGGTGACGAACACAGGATGTGTGGAGAAGCCCTCGGCCCACCCCCGCCTGCAAAGCTCCACGCAGTTGGTGAAAAGACGCAGATACCTGCAGCATTCAGCGACATGACAGCCCCCAGCATGTGTACACTGGCAAAAAAAATAATGTGAGAAGTCTGGAATGTGTGCCTTGGCAAAAAGGTCTCGGGCATAATCAGAACCATGTGTGTTGACCTCAGTGTGTCTCTTCATCTTCAAGTCCCACTTTTGATCCTTTTTTTCGAGATCCTATTTTACAGTCCAGGGCTCTAGAGCATAATTGACATGGTGTACATACTTCTTTTATATTTCAGTTGTCATTGGTTGAGTTGTACAATCTCTCATTTAATTGTTTCTTTTTCCTCTAATTTTTTTCTTTCTTTCTTTGTGGAAATAAGGAATGTCAAGTAACAACAAGTCAAATAAATTATCTTAAATTTGTTTACTATAATTAAAAAAATGAACAATGAGATGGCAGGCGTAGTAACATCTACCACAACAGCATAACTCACCGAATCTTGGTGACTCATATTTACAAAAATCAATTTAATCGTTAACATAATCAACATCTTCCTCTTTACATTCATACAATATCACACAATCAGAACACACATCCACAGCACACCAACATACGTCAGTCTCTCGATACGTATATAAGCACTTTTCGTTTACACAGTCACAAAAAATTTGAGACAAGAAAACTCGTTGATCCCTCATATATGAAAAAGACATAACAGAAAAAAGACATTCAAATTACAACAAATTTCTCACATGGCAAAAAGACACTGTAAAAAAAAATCGAACATTAACAAAATGGAGAAAACATATGACATGAAATTGGTCAGATAACGGTAACGGTAACAATGAGAAGTAAAACACAGTTCATTAACACGTGCTATGCGGGCAAACGCTCAAAGTGGACAGCAAAGATGCAGAAAGTTTTAAAAGAAATCTCTGCGAGCCGAGTCGGGCGTCGCCACGGAGTCGGTTTGGTTCGGCGGCTGCGCCCAAGGCTCCGCGGCGCCCCAGAGTGCGATTGAGGTAACACTTCCACCGCGACTGCCACGAAGCGACGCGCTAAAAGTCGAAAAGGCACGACGAATTTCGTCACCGCCACTAATTGCGGCAAGCAAGCCGGGCAAGCCAAGCCGGGCTGGCAAACCGCAAAACACAAACCCCGGCCGGGACAAAAATGAAATGGGAGCGTTGCGCTATCGCCGTGCCGTGCCGAGCCGCGCCGTGCAACTTCGCCGTTTCAAAACTCGGCGCGTTCGCCCGCGCGGATAGGAGTACAGTACTAGGACGTTCCAGAGGGAAAAATGGGTATTTTAAAATTCCCAGGCTGCCGGTTGGGTTGTCGCCCGAAGTCGGCCTGCTCCCCTCGAAGAGAGCCGTCAAGCTGGATAAACCGTTACCGCTGCGCACCCTGCGACTCAAGCACAGTCCCCTCCCGAAAACACATTTCGCGCAGCAAGATTTACTCAGGCTGTTTTCCAGGACGCTGCTCGGAGTTTTTGAGGAGAGTGTACGGCGGCGCCCCCCGCGAGGCCCGCGACGCGCCACACCCCGCCACACCCCCACCCCGCCCCTAAAAGCATCCCGCAGTCCCGAGGCACCACGTTGAATATTCAAGGGCCCAATGCGCTTATCTCATCTGATAACAACGCTATCTCAAAAAGGCCCACTGGGCCCTGTGCCCTACAAGTGCGCAGCGTGGCGTGGCGTGGCGCGGCGCGGCGCGCCCACACACACGGGCAAAACAAAGAAGTGAATACGACTCGGCGCCCGGATCGGCCGGGCCGGCACGGACGTGGACGACGTGGACAGGCTTTACATTGTAACCTACATACTCTAGACCACCCGCGAATCACAAAACAACGCCAAACGGCAACAAAGGAGTGAGTGTGCTGCCCGTTCGGCGGACACGATTATACACAAATAACAAGCTGCTAAGAATGCCGGCAGGAATTCACAGTGATAGCGAGGAGACAGCACCACTGCAGGCAGAGGTTGGCTGCAGTGACAAATTCGAATTCTCGACGCCGTTTGAAGGGCAGCGGGACTGCATCGTGAGCAAACTGGGTAACGTCTGATAAGACATGCATGTGGATGGCATTACTTAAAGTGTGAATCTCGAGATAAAACGGCAATCGATTACTGCAATCGAAACGAGCCCACACCATACTGGCTCGTAAAAACCTCGGCTACACATATAATTAAATTTCATAATTAACTACATTATCACAGTGATAATGACACCAGCGGTGCTGGCGCGAACAAGCATCATGGCTAGTACGTGCATGTTGACCTAACACCTATATCACAAACGATTAAACAATCCTTTCGCGGGACATGCACTCCCCATGAAAAGCAAAGGTAAATTAGTCTGAGGAACGAGGTAGACAGTACCACAGCCCACAGAGAGCATTTTCCAGACTGTAAGTAATGCCAACCACACTATTTGAGCCGGCTTGGAACTCATCCCACCCACCTCTCGTACGCACGCATATACACACACACACAATCACACATTCTCTCACACACAATCAATTTGTTGCTAATAATCGATATATCATTGTAATTAACTGCTCCTGGTTCACTAAATGCGTCTAACTATAGTTCTATATAAATTATCACAATGGAGTAGGGCGACGACGGCCCGAGGGAATTCCACCACACTTCAGTTCACTTCCGGCCTCACCACACCGCACAACACAACACGGCGCGGATTCGAACCCGCGACCCTCCGCTGCGGCAGCGACGACGGTATCCGACGCGCTGCCAGAGCCGAGAGGCGCGAAGGCGCGAAACGGCCTGGGCCCGAGGAGGGGCACGGCCGTCACCGCACGGCGACGTGGCCGAGGCCCAGGTTGATGGTGGCCAGGTTGGGCATCTTCATGAGGCTCTCCATGGCGCCGCGGGAGATGCCGGTGCAGCCGTACAGGTCGATGTACTTGAGGTTGCTGCAGGTCTCGGCCACCGTCTGCAGCCCCGCGTCCGTCACGTGGCGGCACTGGCCGATGTTGAGCGTGTCCAGGTCGGCCAGCTCGCGCGCGATGCGCTTGATGCCCTCGTCGGTGACGGGGCACGCGGATAGCGACAGCGAGCGCAGGCCGTACAGAGCCTGCGAGATGTGCTGCAGCGCGGCGTCCGTGATCTTGTCGCAGAACGAGACGTCGAGCTGGTGCAGCTTGGCGCCGCCCTCGGCCAGGTACGACACGCCCACGTCGGTGATGTTGTCGCAGGCGCGCAGGTTGACGGCCTCCAGCTGCGGCATGCGCGCCAGGTGGCGCAGCCCCGCGTCGCAGATGCCCACGCAGAAGCTGAGGTTGACGCTGCGCAGCTTCTTCATGCCCTGCGCCATGTGGCGCAGCGCGTCGTCCGACAGCCGCTGGCAGTCCTGCAGGCCCAGGTACTCCAGCTCCAGGTTGCCCTCGGCCGTCTCCGGGTTGAGGCCGGACAGGTGGCCGATGCCCTGGTCCGAGATGAGCCAGCACGACCGCAGGTCCAGGCGCCGCAGCCGCTTCAGCCCCCACGCCACCAGCAGCAGCCCCGTGTTCGTGATGTTGGAGCAGCCCTCCAGCCGCAGCACCTCCAGGTTCTTGACGTGCTGCGCGATGCGGCCCACCGCCGTGTCCGTCAGCTGCTTGCACAGCGACAGGTTGAGCTCCGTGAGCGACGGCAGGTCCGTGACGAAGGCGTGCGACAGCCCCTGGTCCGTCACGTTGTAGATGCCGCTCAGGTTGAGGGAGGTGAGGGCGGGCACGCCGATGACCACGTCGCGCAGGGACTTCTTGAGGGACAGCACCTGCACCTTGCGGATGCCGCGGCACTCGAGGCTCTGGAACAGGGACGGGTTGGTGCGCCGCAGGTGCATCTTGGCCTCCACGCCGCGCCACACCGACTTCTGGTACGCCGCGTCGCGCCACGACGTGCACACCTGAGCCGCGCGGCCCTTGCCGGCCACGTCCAGGTAGCTGAAGATGAGCGCCAGGATCTCCGGGTACAGGCACGTGACGTGCGTCTGCTCGTCGGCCTCCTCCTCCACCTGCTGCTGCGCCTGGGCCTGCTGCCGGAGCAGCTGGTGGTGCGCCTGGTGGTGGTGGTGCTGCTGCTGCAGCAGCTGCTGGATGTGCAGGCTGTGCTGCTGCTGCAGCGCGTGGTGGTGGTACGCGTCCAGGCGCAGCTCGCGCAGCTCCAGCCCCAGCTGCGGCTGCGGCGAGTGCACGCGCTGCACGTGCTGCAGGTGCGGCTGGTGCAGGCGGTGCAGGTGGTAGGGCTGCGGCCGGTGGTAGTCCGACTTGGACGTCCGGATGGTCGTCATGGCCGTGGTCATGGCTGCCACGGGCAGCTCGGTGTAGATGAAGCGGTCCTCCATGGCGACAAGGCGGCGCGGACACTCACTGATGCACTCACTCACACTGGCACACGCACGCGCACACACACGAACGACTATATCGAGTTCGACGCCATCGTCACCGCGGCGGTTCGCTCCGTTCTGAGGTCGCAGTGCTGCTCGTTCTGGTGCTCGCACACGACTGTGGCGGCGGCGGCGGCGGCGCGGGGCGCGCGCGGCGCGGGCGGCGCGGCGGCCTGCGCGCTGACGATACTCCCCCTCCCCCACGCGGTCGCCGCGGCGGAGTTCGCCCGGCGTCCGCCGCAGCGCCAGCGTGCGAGGGAAGGCCGCGTGGAGTAGCGCTGGCGGCGTGGAGTATCGCCGAGGAATACCCCCTGTGTGCGACTCGGGCGACCCTGTCGTCCGTTACAACGGCTTGCTGGACGACAGGCAGTGCCCCCAGGGGTACCTGCTGCACACGGTACTTGGCAGTGCCCTCTGCACGGTGGAAGTGAGTGGATCTTACTGGGTTCAAATATCGAAAGAACAACCGTGTTGGGTAAGCAAGTTTATTCTTTCAGTCGCTGTGATTTTGCTCTGCGAGCCTGATGCAGGCACAAAGCCATCCACTCCATCTTAAAGCTGTTCGTCAGCGCGTTCACCGGGCCACAACATTGTCTCCGCTTCCTCTCAGAATTCGAGGAATGCAGTGGGAAATCACCGTCAAGATTCACGTCTCCCTTTCACAGTGCAGGGGGTTCACCCGGTGAACGGGCGGCGCTGGCGGGCGGCCGGTGAGGGCGGTGCGGGCGGCGCCAGGTACTGCCTGGGGTGCTCGCTGTAGTCGGCCGGCCCGCCCAGCTTGTCGACGAGGTGCTGGCCGCGCGGGCCGTGCGTCGCCTCGAACTCGGCGCGCAGGCGGTGCCCGTCGTCGGGACGGAACGGGTAGGGCGTCTCGGCGCGCTGGCTGGCCAGGCTGGGCACGGTGCGGCGCAGCGACCGCAGCGCCTGGCCGAGGCGAAGCAGCCCGTCCGGCACCACGAGCGGCATCGGGGAGCCTAGCAGCGAGCAGAACAGCGCCATGCGCCACAGCAGCCACAGCCACCGCGTCAGCTGCAACAGAATCCATCAACTTCGTCTGTCTGTGCCCGTGTGTGTGACCTGTGAGGGCGATTGTCTGGTTGCTTTGGTTGCTAGTCCACGGCGCAGTGGCCGTGGGCGTGCTCCCCGTGCTCCCGATGGCCGGCCCCGCCCTGGCCCAGCTCGGTTCGCGGGAATACCGCGGCCGTTGCGCCTCGACCTTATCGCGCTGGCTAGCCGGGCTAACCTCGGCCAGCCGGGGCAGCGACTCCGTATGCCGAGTGTCAGTGTGGCTCAGACGGAATTCTCGCAAACCCAAGGAACACAAAACACTCACGAAGCATTCTAAGGATGTCAACAGGACGTCTAGATGACGCTGTTTGCGTCGAAATTTTGACTAAAATTAATCAAATTGACGTCAAATGATGTCACGGTGTGAGCGTTCTGTGTTCGTTGGAAAGAGCAGACGCTCTGCATGGCGGCGCATTGACAACCACGCGACGCAGACAGGCGCCCCGACAGGCGCTCAGAGGTGTCTGGGTGTCGGTAGAGGGCACACAAGGCGGCCTTATCTTTGTTTAATATGCCCTAGAAAAACCGGGTTACAAAAGATGCCGCACAGTCTGATTTTGGTTTGGAAATGGCGCGGTCGTTTTCAGATCATAACAACTCTAAACCTGCACAGCTATGTTAAATAATAAATGCCGTCTGGAAAACGTGAAGAAAACCTGAGACATTTTTTTTAACCCCTTTTGCACACCTACCGTGTCCAGCTCGGTCAGCGCGGTGCGTCGCTGCGTGCGGGGCTGCGTGGCCTGCATGGCGAGGTGGCGCCGGCCTGGGAAACAGAACGAGAAGACGATGATAATTACTCGCGGAAAACACGCCAAGAGGACGGCCAGGGAAGTCCAAGCGCCGTCGGTGGAAATGGATGAGAGAGGCTTCCGTGAGTCACAGAACGGTGTTCCGATATTCCGTTCGGATTACACCGCGAGCGGGGGGAAAGGGGGGGGGGGGGAGGGTCGCCCGCGGCACGCCGAGCAACCCCGCGTAAACTACTTGCGGGTAGTACTCCACGACCAGCCTCAAATCGGCCTTGACCGCCCTGGCGGCGATCTGGTTCCACTTCTTACAGTGTATTAACGCCACACGCCACAACCACACAGACGCGGAAAACAGATTTTGGCCGAGTTCGCGGGGCGGTCAGTCACCCCCGCATCCAGAACGGCAGCTATGGTAATGGCGAAATTCGCGCCAAAATTTACTTGGGCTGTTTTCAGCAGATGATGCCTTCACCACTTCAAAACACGCCTAGAACAATACAAGACACTTAAAGGTGTCAGCTACCTTTAAAAAAAAAAAAAAAAGTCAGCGGGTTTCAACTAACCTTCACCTATACGCAAAGTGTTGACCAGTAGCCAGGAAGAGAAGCTGTTTGCTGTATCAGTTGTATCAGCTTCGCAGCGAGGCGACCCCCTGGCTCGCTCTGTGCCCCGAGGGTGAGCGACTTCGACCTAAAATCGGCTCATCTGAATCTGATGAGAGTGTTGGCGCTCGCTTTAGGGGCAGTTCCCGTGGGAGCAGCTTCTGCTGGAACTCCTATCTGCGCCGTGTGCCACCGATAGTCAGCCATAAGAAGCACACAAGCAGTCTGGCGGTCGCCGAATCAAAGTTCTAAGAAAACAAACACTTTATCACCACTTTGGTTAAAAGCTCAAAATCGACAAGGAATGATCCATGCGCTCTTTTATCATTTTCCGCGCTTTTAGTGCTTCATGAGTGCTTTTGGTGTGCGGCACTTTTATCGGCCCCGGTGCGGCAACAATACACTGCATGGTGTGCTTCACTGCCTTCTTCAAGGGGCCCAAAATCATCGCCCGACATTTCGAGTGTACTAGTTGTGTCTGCTTCTGGCTCTAGGTGTCGTGGAAACGATAACAGCTCCGCGACGACGGCGTCGCGACGCTCCGCCTGGGACTCACCTCGTCGTTCCGCGTGGACGCCGCGCTGTTTTGGCGGCGCGCTGCAGCAGGTGGGGCCGGTGTGGCGGGGCGGGGCGGGGAGGGGTGGGGCGGGGCGCGACCGTTCGCGGTCGGAGCGGTGGACTGGGGGACCGAAGGGGACCGGCGACTCGGACAGCTGGACGCGGTTTGCGGCGTGGAGAACTTTGGCGGTGCCGTCCGGGCCTTCCGTCTGTCCGCGGGGCTCTTCGGGGCTCTGCGGGGCTCTGCGGGGCGGCCCCTTCCTCGCAGCCATCCCCCCTGCACCCTCCACCCGTCCGATCAGCCCACCGATCTGCCGCTTCGGAAAATCTCGTCAAAATTGGAGAACAATGAAACGAAGCTTTAGGGCGGTGGTGGTGAATACGCGAGGGCTGCCTCCGCGATGTGGCCCTGGTTGGAGCGCAGGGCGGCGGGCTCGCCCAGGGTGGCCTTGGGGCGGAAAAGCGACGGTGGGTGAGCGAAGTGGGGCACTCGTTGGCCCGGAAGAACGCGGGGGGAAAGACCGGCGGAAGGGAGGCAGGGCGACGCGGTTTTATTTTAGCAGATGACACAATGCGACGTGGGCCGGGCGGGCATCCCTTATCAGCGAAATCCGGCAAGGCCCCTGAAAATCGCAAGCCCACTGTAAAAAACGCAAGGGCTGTGTAAAATTCAGAGTGACAACAGTGCCCCGCCGTCTTCCCGTGCATTTTGTCACAATTCTGAAACTAGAAGCATGACAAAAGTCGACCGACAGAAGCGGCCGGCGGCGCACCCGGTTGTGCTCACGCCACGCCACGGAGCTCACGGTTGTTGAAACAGAAGCGCGCCAAAAAAAGTTCCCGGAGCATTTCCCTTCACTGTTGCAATGCACGATCCTGGTGCGTGACGTTCGAGTGTCGCGCGTGTCGCGACTGTCACGCGTCTCGGTCACGCGTCGGTCACGCGTCGCGCAACGGACGCGCGACTCCGCCGGGCTCCGCCGGGCGACGCGCTCCAACGGCGGTGGCCGCGTGCCAGCCACACCTGGGCGGCGTAACTAGAGAATGGAGGTGCAACTCAGTGCAACGCAGAGCAACGGCCCGGCGGGAGGCACTCTGCAAAAACCCGAAAGGCTAGACCAGCGGTTCTCAACCTTTCTCGGCTCGCGACCCCAAATTTGTAGCCAAAAATTTCCGCGACCCCCAGGAAAAATTTCGCGACCCCACGGGACCCCTCCTTTAACATGCCACGGCGTCTGATCCGAGGCGGGCATTTTGCTCCCTCAACGGGCAGTTGGTCTTTGGACCTTCCTTTAGCATGCCTTTGTTACGGAGTGCAATTATCAGTCTTAGTTTGGGAGCAGTATTGTCTCAAAGTTGGCCAAAACGCTCAGAAATATCTGTGAAAAATCGTGTTTGGGGCCGATTTTAAGCAGCCACTGCGTCTGATCCGAGGCGGGCATTTTGCTCCCTCAACGGGCAGTTGGTCTTTGGACCTTCCTTTAGCATGCCTTTGTTACGGAGTGCATTATCAGTCTTAGTTTGGGAGCAGTATTGTCTCAAAGTTGGCCAAAACGCTCAGAAATGTCTATGAAAAATCGTGTTTTGGGCCGATTTTAAGCAGCCACTGCGTCTGATCCGAGGCGGGCATTTTGCTCCCTCAACGGGCAATTGGTCTTTGGACCTTCCTTTAGCATGCCTTTGTTACGGAGTGCGATTATCAGTCTTAGTTTGGGAGCAGTATTGTCTCAAAGTTGACCAAAATAGTCACAACGATTTTTCAAAGACACTTGCGACCGTTTTGATCGACTTTGAGACAATACTGCTCCAAACTAAGATGACAATCGCACTCCGTAACAAAGGCATGCTAAAGGAAGGTCCAAAGACCAATTGCCCGTTGAGGGAGCAAAATGCCCGCCTCGGATCAGACGCAGTGGCTGCTTAAAATCGGCCCAAAACACGATTTTTCATAGACATTTCTGAGCGTTTCGGCCAACTTTGAGACAATACTGCTCCCAAACTAAGACTGATAATTGCACTCCGTAACAAAGGCATGCTAAAGGAAGGTCCAAAGACCGATTGCCCGTTGAGGGAGCAAAATGCCCGCCTCGGATCAGACGCAGTGGCTGCTTAAAATCGGCCTAAAACACGACCACAGCATCGCCGCGACCCCTTAAAAAAATTTCGCGACCCCGCTTGGGGTCGCGACCCTAAGGTTGAGAACCACTGGCTAGACGCTACAGTCAGGGCTAGACGCTACAGTCAGGGCTAGACGCTACAGTCAGGGCTAGACGCCACCGCGGCGCTGCACGTGCCCTGAGCGTGCGCCTACTTCCCTTCCCTTCCCAGAAAGCGACAGAGTCTCTTCCCTCACAGAGAGCATCTTGATAGCGATATGACTGGCTGCTGCAGTACTCGCGCGGAGTCGGTCCGTGCAGCAGGCCGAGCAGGAGACGCCGTGGTTGCCTGGTGTTGCTTCGCGTGTCGTCGCGGTCGTCTCCGGCGACGAAAGGATGGCGCCCGCTGAGGGAGGCTACGGCTGGTGCATCGTGGGGGGCTACGTCGTGAACATGGTGCGAAGGGAGCGTGCAGTCGCGGACTGGGTGACTTCCAGCGGCGTCCCTCATCCATCACTTTCCCGTTGTGCCACAGGCCGCTGTCATCCAGCTGGTGCAGATGATGGGCTTGATCCTGAAGGACGTCTTCAGGGAGCTCGACTTCAGCGAGAGCCAGGGGGCGACCATCATGACCACGACGCAGGCCACCAGTATGACGCTAGGTAGCGTGCCTCTGGAGGGATGGCCGCGGTGATTTGATCTGAGGCCCTCGCTGACTCCTTGACGGCGTCCTCGGCGCCAGGCGTCCTGGCCGGCCCCCTCATTCGCAGGTTCGGCTTCCGCTGCGTAGCGGTCGCGGGCGCGCTGCTGGCAGTGTCGGGGCTGGCGCTCACCTCCACGGCCAGGACGTTCGCCGAGTTCATCGTCTACTTCAGCTTCATCATGGGTGAGAACGAGAACCAGCCGGCAAGGCTGGCGATACTCCGCGCGCGCCGCGGCGGCGCGCGGGGTATTGACACCGCCTGCCTGTTGCAGGCTTCGGCCTCAGCCTCAGCTACCCGTCGTACATCGTGGCCCTCAACGTGTACTTCAAGGCGCGCCGCACGCTAGCCACGGCCGTCGCCCTGTCCTTGACGGGGGCCTTGGCCATCCTCACGCCGCAGCTGATCCGGGCCGCGTCCTGGCAGTTCGGCCCCCGCGCCGCCATCCTGGTCCTGGCCGGCGTGTCCCTGCACTCGCTCGTCGGCGCCGTGCTGCTGAGGCCACTGGCCCCCGCGCAAGGTATGCACTGCCGCCGCCGTCGAGGCAAATGACAGCATGGCACCGACTCCGACGAATTTTCACTGCAGCTGAATGCTCTGCAGCACAGATAAAATCAGCTCCCGCTCAGGAGATGGCCATCAAGGAGAGGAAGGACGATGCTGAGGCCGCGGCCCCGATGCTGCAGGACACTGAGAAGTCTCAGGTGCGTCACCTTGCCCACTTTGATTATAGAGCACGGTTCGCAATACTCACGCCCCAACTCAACTGACAGCCCGGGGAAGCCAAGAAAAGCACGTTCCTGGACACCGTCTCGGGGTTCTTCGTGACGCTGTTCGACCTGGGGCTGGTGCGGGACCCCGCCCTGGTGCTACTGCTGCTTGGCACGTCCCTCGGCCTCTTCACCGACATCAACCTGGTGCAGTTCCTGCCTTTCATGTTGCGGGACTTCACCACGGCCGAGGCCTCCGTGTTCATGTCGGTGTTCTGCGTCACGGACACGGCGTGCCGTCTGGTCGCCCCGGCGCTGCACCGCCTCGTGGGCCGTCCCAGCCGCGTCATGTACATGGCCACGCTGGTGGTCTTCATGGCCACCCGGACGGGTAAGTCGGCCTTCCTGCGTCGATACCCCGCGCGCCGAGCCAACGCCCGCAGGGCAGGCAGCCCAACCGACGTGTCCGTTGGGCTGCCCACCCCGCAGGCGGTCCCACAGCACCGTGTCTGCCGCAGCCCTGCTCCTGTGCCGCTCGTACGAGGCCGTGATGGTGGCCATGGTGCTGATCGGTGCCAGCCGCGGCATCAACGTCGTGTTCCTGCAGGTGCTCATCCCGGACAACGTGCCCATCCAGAAGCTGCCCGCCGTGCAGGGGCTGTACCTACTGGTGTGCGGCATCGTATTCACCTCGGCCGGGCCCGTCATAGGTCAGAACGCGTCGCCGGGTTGCAGCACCCCTCCTGAAGCGCGCCAATTTCACTTTCCGGTTGCGGTTCTTGTGCTGCAGGGTGGCTGCTGGGCAGGACGGGGGACTACAACGTCATCCTCCTCGTGCTGGTGGCCATGAACGGCCTGACGCTGGTCATGTGGACGGCGGAGTACGCGGCGAGGACGCTGTGGGGCACCAGCAGTCCGGCCGCAGCCGCGCCCTGACCGCCAGCGGACACCGAAGTCCCCCCCGACGCCGTCCCCGCCACAGCCATGCCATTGATCTCTGTTCATCCATCAGTCACAAACGAGTCTATAAAAACAAGAAGCCGACCGGTGCGCTCACCGCATTGTTATTCCAAGCTTCCCCGAAAATCGCACGACTTTTCGAAACAATGGATCCTTACGGGCGACCCCTATCAAACGTATAGGCCCAGGCCGGGCGGCCCGGCGAGGCCGCTACGCGTGTCGCGTTTGCGCGCCGAGTTCCCGAGGGAGGGGACGGACGGGGGGAGGGGCAAGGGGACGCGGACGCGAAGCGCCGACAAATTAAAATGTTTCGCTTCATTTGTTGCTCACTGAAGGAACACAAGGCGACCGATCGGCGGCTGCCCGTGTCTTTCCAACGTTTTTCTGTGTGTTTTTCGCTGTTGGGAGAAAGGGGGAAGCG
Organism: Thrips palmi; assembly: GCF_012932325.1. Taxonomy (NCBI): domain Eukaryota; kingdom Metazoa; phylum Arthropoda; class Insecta; order Thysanoptera; family Thripidae; genus Thrips; species Thrips palmi. The sequence goes on along the minus strand of NW_023144625.1, from coordinate 11,352,666 downwards.
ACGCGGGAGCGAGCAGTGTGCCGTCGAGTAGGCGACCCGTCGAGCCCTCAGCGTTCGAAACACCTCACTAAGGCACCTCGTGGGCCCCTGAACCCCGATAGGCTAGGTTTGGACACGACGACCCCACTGCCGCCGGCGCCGGCTACCTCCACCTCCAGTGTCATGACCGACCCGAACGCGACAAATTAAAATTCCATCGTCCTTTTCCGAAACACCGCCCCACTAATGAATCGCTTTCCGGCCCATTCCGAGACGAGACGAGAGCCATCCGAGGAGTATTTCCCAGGACGTTCGGCCCGCCGCCACCATCGGCCGCCATCGGCCGCCATCGGCCCAACGGAACCGTCGCCAGTCGCCGTCAACTTTCCCTCGAGTCATCAGTCGCTTCTGTCCAATTTTATCGCCGCGTTTCTTGTCGAAGCGTCAACGCGCCGAGCAGAAGCTCGTGTCGGACAAGCGCGCCAATCCGCAACGGCCAAACTCACGGACCTCACACGGTGGCGAAGCACCGGCCTCACAGAGGTTGGTTGAACGCGAATAAGTATCGGAAAGTTGACGAATTTGCTGACTTTGGGCGGCCATTGCGTCCAATTTACCGACCAAGACCCCACTCTTTCATGTTCCGCCTCGGGAACGCCTTAACCGCACTTTGTTTGGAGCGGCGGCCTCGCAAAGTTGTCGAAAGGCGGATGTTCCCAGCGTTCCTTGGGGGTGCGAGTGAGACAAGACGACTGTTGGGAACGAGCCTGCTGCCGATACCGTGCCGGATCGTTATTCGCACTCGCGCCGTCTTTCCCGGTCTTTCCGGGCGCGGGCGGCGCGGGCGGCGCAGGTGTGAGTTACGAGCGCGGCCGCGGGGGGCGCCACCACCGTGCACGCCGTGCAGCGCCGCCACCCGTCCCGTTCGCGCGCGTTTCCGAACTAACGATCATTTCATGACAGTCGTTACTCACAGAAGGAGTTGAACCGAGAGGCCGCCCCCGGGCCGTCGGTGTGAGCGTCAGGTCGCCGTCGGCGCTTCCTCCTCCTCCTCCTCCTCCTCCTCCTCTTCCTCCTCCGGGAGGTCCGCGACGAGAGGCTGCGCTCTGTCTCCCTCGCACACTCACGGTGGCGTTCCGCACGGATGCGAGAGAGACAGAGCGACGAAGCCCTGTGCGCATTTGCGATACTCAATTATTCCGTTTAGGGCAACAATCATCAGTGCCGGGCTAGTCGGTTTCGCAAACACGTCGGAGTCGCTTTGATTTCCTGGCGGGGCGGGGGCAGGGGCGGGGGCAGTACATGTGGCGATGTGTGGAGGCGCACTGGAGGCGGACTGGAGGCGCCACTGGAGCCTGCCTCTCTCGCTCTCGCGGGGCGCCGTCCAGAGAGTCCACAGGTGCGAGAGAGAGCGGCGAGACGCAGCCCGCCCAGCGCTCCGTGTAAATCATTTCTGGAACTGGCTTTACTTTCCGAGCGCAAACAGACGCTGAATCAAACAAGCACTAAACGGAGTGGAGCAGGCAGGGCGCGCCGCTGCAGCCGCGGGGGTGGCGGAGGCAGGCCGGCGGGGCCGCGCTCAAGGACTTCCTGGAGGCCATCATCGAAATCGAAATCATCGAGATTGCTAATCATCGAAAATGCGTGTGCCACCGACAAGTGGCCTTCTCGTGGCGAAGCGGCGCAAAGCAACGCACAGCGCGGCCTGCTCATCACCAAATGGAACGGGACGCGTCCCCCCCGGGGAGTCGTTGTCGTCGCTCTGTCTCTCTCGCACCCACACGGGACGCCCCATGAGTGCGAGAGAGACAGAGCGACAGTCCGCTGCGCCGTATTTGAAAGCGCTACTCCTCTTTACACACAAAGGGATCACAATAGACGAGAGGCACGGCACAAGCCCCGTGCAAACACTACACAGGGCCCCTAACCCCGAAGCCAAAGCGGCAACCCGCACGGCAGCACACCGGGCCACGCCGGGCCGGGCCACGTCAGGCTCGTGAAACATTTACTCAGCATTGTCAACAAGGACACCCTAATGGCTATGCACCTCTCGCTCCCACCCCCACCCCCACCCCCGCCTCCGCCCGCGCGCACCACTGGAGAGTGATGCCATCCAAGCAGCGCTCCTCGCCGCGAAGCTAGACGCGAAGCTAGACGCGAAGCCCCGCGGGACGACTCGCGATCCACCAATCTAAGCAGCCGGCGCGGTGGATCAGTTGACCTGCCTCTCTGCAGGCCTGCCCATATTTCTACTCTGAAATATTAAATTCCCATTGTTTTCCCTTTTGGCTGACCTACCACTCAGTTGACCTTTCCCATAGAAATAGTAAATAGAAATAGAGAATGTAAAAATTTTAAATATGTGGACTTGACATGAACCTCGGAACTAGAGTCCCACATTTTTTAATCGCGCCAGTGAACCTATTCCAACCCGCGATCACTGTTTTGTTCATCAATCGAGCTCCCCAATTTTGTCCTTTTGTGCGCTTTTAATCACACTCAGCGCATACTAGTCCCGCGGTGAAAAATTTCCAGGACGAAGGGCCGGACTACGACGTATGCCCAAAACAAATCGGAACGCTTTGTATACCCGCGGAGTACGTGTGTGGAATGGAACGGGTGCTGCGGCCGCCGCGCTCCGCTTCGCCCTGACTTCGCAGTGCAGGAGAAATGAATGTGTTCCAATCAAGCGATTGCCACGCCCAGACTGCCCAGACGCACGACCGAAGAAGAACGCAACGCGGCTGGACTTTGGTTGGTGTCCAGCGCTCATCGGTCCAGTGCCTCCCCCCCCCCCCCCCTCTCCCCTCTCCCCCTCCCCCTTCCCCTCTCCCCCTCCCCTACCCCCTCCCCCTCCCCCTGAGCCTTGGAGGGCGATTCGGCCCGCGTAACTTGTTAACAATTTCCTGCATCAACGCTCGGAAACATCATCGCCCTACTACCGGGTGGGTCCGCGGAGCAGCGGCGAGGGGAGAGGGGAGCTCCATCGGGGAGCACAAGCCTTTGTCACTTGACACCCGAATGTCGTGTCGCGCCACTGCCATGTCCCCTGCCCCTCCCCGCGCCCTCCCCTCCCCGCTCCCGTCTAGAGCAGTGTCTGCTGATCGTGGTCGGTACAGTCGGGATCCGCATTGTTGCGTCAGGATGCACTGTTCGTCTCCTTGGCACTCTGCGCGGCGCCCCACGAGTGCGAGAGAGACGACAGCGGGGTGACGCGCGGTGCCAGTGGGCCGCGACCTACCCCCAGCCGTGCCGCGCCGCCGAGCCGACCCGGTCCAACAGTGTGTCCAACACCTGCGCGTCCGCAGCGTCCGCAGCGTCGCCCGATTGGCCGCATCGCCTTTGTGTCCAACTTCATTGCTCTTTTTCTCTCTCCTTCTCTCTTTCTTCCCCCTCGCCACTGGCGGTCTTTGTCACACTCCGTCGGGGCGCTGCTCCTCCCCGGGTCCTCGCAGGACGTCGCAGGACACGGAAACTTGAGCGCCAGAGGCGGGGAGCGTTCCTTCAGTCGGCCGCTTATGGTCTCTAGGAGGCCAGTTTGGTTTCTACGAGGAGGGGACTCGAAGATATCAAACTGGCCTCACAGAAACCAACCTGGCCTGGCAGAAATCAAAACCACCCTGCATAGAAGGTCTTTTTTCGTCAATCGGTGCCCACATCGCACCGCCCCACCCAGCCGCTGTCCTGCCCTCTATCGTACCCGAATGACCAATCAGACGCTGCACTGCTCTCCCATTATTCTATACCATTCTTTCCTAACCCACCGCCGATCCCACTCGAGGATAGAATGGGATGCTGTTTTCCGCCAAGACAGCCAAGACAGCGGGGCGGGGCGGGGCGGGGCGGGGCGGGGCGGGCGGGCGGGGCGGGGGGCGGGGCGGGGCGGGGCGGGGCGGGCGACCACACCCCCTTACGTGCCTTTTGCAGGGCAATGCAGGGCCGCCTCGAGACGCATCGCTTTACGCAACATTGACTCCGTCGCTTGTTCTCCGGCCACTACAACACCCTCCTGCTGCAGCCCGGCAAGCTGGCCCGCCAGCCCCGCCTGCACCGCACCGCGACGCTACTACTGTGCCAACATTTTGATCTGGATCCCGCGGCAACGCCTGAGTCGCCTGAGTCGACGCCTGCCGCGAACTTCTCGCGCCTGCCGCCAACTTCTCGCGCCGCGAACTCTTCGCACGGCATGCATATCGTTCCTTGCGCGCAACCTCTATTTTTTCGTCATTTTTGTTTTGTTTTTGCTGTTGCCGTGACACTTGGTCTAATCAAGCCGTTTGTACCGCCTCGGCGATACAGCGATAAGCGTGTACGAACAAGCCAGCGGAGCGGCGCGGATCCGCGGAGGCAAAGGAAGGGACACCGCGATTGAATCGTGGAGGCCCGGCGTGGCACTGCGTGGACAGTGGACGCCGACACCGTGCACGCGGGGTAGAGTGCCGCGGAGGAGGCCGCCGTCGATTCCGGTCCTAGGGGGTCCGCGAGCGAGGGACCCGAGGACCCGTCGGCTCGCCGGGCCCGACATCGTATTAGCCGACATCCTATACGACAATCTGATATCATTAGCACGGCGCCGGGATGGCTCCGAAACGCGTTTTCCGCCGTTGTCGTCTCTCTCGCACCCGTACGGCCTTACGGAACGCCCCGTGAGAGCGAGAGAGAGGGCTGCCTGCAGGGCGGTCGGCGCGCCGCTCGACGCGTTGCAAAGCGCCTTCCCCGCTGCCGCCGGAGCGCCGCGGTCAGGACTGTTGTGCGAGGGAAGTGCCTGCAGAAAGGGGCAGGCGAGAGAGAGACAGAGAGACGAAAAAGCGTTTCGGAACCTGACACGAGCTGATGGAATCGTCACGCGGCTCTTTCCGCGCGCCAGGTTGCCTGCGGCAGCAGAGAGAGAGAGAGAGAGAGAGAGAGAGAGAGAGAGAGAGAGAGAGAGAGAGAGAGAGAGAGAGAGAGAGAGAGAGAGAGAGAGAGGAGAGAGAGTTACCGGGAGGGGGGGAGCCCTGGTCGTAAAGGCCGAGACGGAGTGCAGCGGCAGCGCGGCGGCGCGGCGGAGCGGCGGCCCGGAGGTGCGTCCAGCATGTTGAATCCGAACAGCGCCCGCTCCGTCTCTCTCTCTCTCTCGCGCTGGGGGCGTTCGGCAGGGGTGCGAGAGAGACGGAGTGCGCAGTTCGAGCTGCAGGTGCGCCCAGGTGCGCCGTGGGAAGGGCGGCGGTGCACTGTACCCTGCGCGATCGTCGTAGGCCGTCTCTAGATTGGCTCCAGACCGATTCGCGATGACCGCCACACTGCGTCCTAATCGCCTCCAGAGCGTCTCCAAATGAGCCTAAGGCTGTCTCCAGTTCGCCTCGACCGTCACCAGCACGGCACGGCTCCACACGTGTGTGCACACCGCCTCCAAATGGCGTGCAGATCGGTTTCGCATATCGCCCCGGTGCGGGGCCTTCGACCGCTCTCGCCGGTCTCGCACCCCAACCTGGCCGTCTCCAAGATCGTCTCCTGATTCCAGGTTCGCACCGTCGCATGCCGGCCCGCCCCGCCCCGGCCCGCAGCATTGTCTCGACAAAACGGAATGTTGCTCGGCTGCACCCTTTAAATTATTCCGGAAAAACAAATACGCGGCCAGAGACACACATATCGCGTGCAGCGGGTAGGGGCGGGGAGGGAAGGCCGGACGGAGGGCAGGCAGGTAGAAGGTGTGGACGGCGGGAAGGGGGAAGGAGGAGGCGGACCGCGCGCCGCGCCGCGCCGAGGCGAGCAGGCGAGGGCGAGGAGGCAGAGGGGTTGGCGGCGTGCCGGCCCTTCTCTTCCCCTCCCGACGCTCCCGACGCCGCGCTCCTCGCTCCTCTCCAGCAGGCTGCCCAGCCCAGCGCGCGGCGCGGCGCGGCAGAGTCAGTCAGTCAGTCGCTGCCGAACCTCTGGCGTGGTCGCTGTGAATCGAACTGGTACCGCCGGCCGCCACCAGGTGGCGCACACGACGCGATCGGGAGACTTCGCTCCGCTTCGCGCGGCCCGCTTCCAGTGTAGTGCCTACCCAGTGGATACCCATCGGATACAGTGTGTGTGTGTGTGTGTGGCTTGTGTGAGTGTGTGTCCAGTGCAGGGCGTGAACATGAAGAAGGTGCCCTGGTGCGCCACGGCGGCCGCAGCACCTTAGAGCAGCGCGACGACGGCCGCCAGCATGTCGGGCACCGCGACGTCGGCGACGTCGGCCGCGGCGGCGGCTAGCGTCGCCCTGGTGCTGCTGCAGGCGGTGCTGCTGCTGCCCCAGCCCGCCCTCGCCGTGGTCGGCAACGTGACCAAGGAGGGCGCGCGGCCGCTGGACAGGGCGCTGGAGCGGCCCCTGGAGCGACCGGAGCACCGCGACCGCGAGCGCCACGAGCGGCCGGCCTACAACCACGGCCACAGCTGGATGTGAGTACAGAGAGAGGGCGGGGAAGTCCACCGCGGCGTCCCACAGTGGGCCAGAAGACCGGTGGAGGCGGCCAAAACCCTAGACGCGTTTGGAGCTCCAGAGTCGCTAAACAGGCCTCGAAACGAACATGTGACCCCACCAATGGGTTCCTCGTCGGGAGAGCAATCCATTGGTGGGGTCACACGTTCGGCTCGAGTCCCATTCAGCGACTCTGGAGCTCCAAACGCGTTTAGAGTTTTGGCCGCCTCCACCGGTCTTCTGGCCCACTGTGCGTCCGCGGCGTCCACGGACGGCGACGTCGTCGGGCCGCTGGGCCCCGAGCATGACGAATACGCCGGATTCTTTTTCCTCCCCCTGGAGAGTCGCTTTGCCATTATTGTCATCTCGTTATTTCTCGCGCCGCCGCGTCTCGCCTCTGCGTTACTCTAGCGTGCCCGTGTGTGTGTGTGTGTGTGTGTGTGTGTGTGTGTGTGTGTGTGTGTGTGTGTGCGTGTAGGTGTGTGTGTGTGTGTGTGATTGTGTGCGTGCTCCCCTCGCACTTGTGCCCGTAGTGCCGTGACCTCTCCGCCGCTCCGTGGCGTGTGAGATCGCGGACAGGGCACGGCACCGCAATGCGTGGCGACAACCACAATAAATCACTAGCGCGGCGTCCTCGCAACCCCAGGCCCTTCTTGAGGGGCCGCAAGAGGGGCGCCCCGCCGCCCGCGCCCCGGTGGTGGTAGTGCACCGCGCAGTGTTCGTTTCTCTCGTCTACTTATTTTAATAATCCGAACCGAAAGAGAAAAAGAGGACTGCGTTGCCTTTGTGTCGGGCTCGGCGGGCAAGGGGTAGGCCTTCTCGGCCTTCTCGGCCTTCTCCTCCAACAGCGCAGGCGGCGCAGGCGGCCCCGCTCCAAGACGCGCCGCCGCGTCGCGTTAGCCACGCCTCGCGGCGCAGCACGGCGCGGCGCGCTACGTTTGTTGTTACGCCCCTCTGTGGCGCGCTCATCGTAATCGCCACGTACAAAGTCAGCGTCTGTCTGTCTGTCTGTCTGTCTGTCTGTCTGTCTGTCTGTCTGTCTGTCTGTCTGTCTGCCTATCTGTCCGCCTGTCCGTAATGATGGCCGACTGTCCAGGCCAGCGAGGGTGGCAGTGCCGTGCCAGGAGGCAGAACACATTTAATTGGACGTTCTTTCCTCCTCACGGCCGACTAGACCGCGGTGCTTCGCCGCGCTCATTAGCAAAAGGGCTTTGAGTGGCTTACAGTGGCGCAGAGCGGAGCCCTTATTCCATTGACGGCCACCCTCCAGCGGCGGACTGATTCCGCGCGCTCAGCGCTTTCGTCGCGCCGTCGCTCCGTCTCTCTCGCACTCGCGGGGCGCGCCGTAGGGCCGTAGGGGTGCGAGGGAGACGGAGCGAGTGTTTGCAGTGCAGGCCGCGAGGACGCGCGGCGATGAGGAGCGAGCGGATCGCCGTCGCCGCGCTTTGAGGCCCGCCGCGCCGCCGCCCTCCACCTGTCGCTCCGTCTCTCTCGCACTCACGGGCCGCGCCCCACAGTGCCCGCACAGTGCCCGCGGGCCGCAGGGGTGCGAGAGAGACGGAGCCTGAATGGCTGGCCGTGCCGCGGCTTTGCGCGCTTTGCGTGTGCTGCACTTGCCAGGCTTATGCCTCCGTAACGCTCCGTCATGTCCTTTGCCGGCTTGGCGGCTTCGCAGTGTGCCGGCTGGGCTCGGCTCACGTCGTGTTCCGCTTTGGCCGCAGAGAGTCTGAGAGGCATTGAAATAAAGCCGCCCGATCGTGCGGGGAAACAGTTTGGCGAGACGACGCCGGACTGCAGGACGTCCTCCGCGGCTCCGCGGGCTGTCCTGACCTTTCCCGTCCTCCACCTCGACGAGTCGCTCTGTCTCCCTCGCACCCCTACGGGACGCCCCATGAGTGTCATGACAGAGCGGCCAGGGGGAGAAATGCACTCGGGGAGCGTATCTCCGGTGGGTTGCTCGTGTCACATACCACACTGTTATGGCCGCTGACCACCACACCTAGTGGACGCCGCGACACAAGGAGCTGCTTCCGAGAAAAAGGGCCCCGTGGCCGGACCAAGGGCCCACCAAGGGTCCCTCCTGCAGCACGGCGCGCAGGGCCGCGCGTAGGACCGCCTGGGACCGCGTAGGTAGTCCAAACAAACAGCACCGTGTTTGGCCAGCGTTACGACTGTAGGAACGGTTTCCCCTCAAATTAACGCCCTGTTCGTCTCGCTGGACTGACTGACTGGCTGGCTGACTTGCTGACTGCTGCCCGCGCCCTCTGTTTGCATTGTGGTGGCTGCCGGCCGTTCGGCCAGGGAGTGCTTAGCGTTAGGGAATTGAACTTAAGTCAATCCTAGAGACGCAGTTCGGATTTTTAGCAGTGGACCCTCCCCTAGCGTTTTGACGTGGCGTCTCGCATCCCGGCGAAAATTGGCCGTTTTGAGGCCTTCGCCGTCGGCACACAATCACTGCCGCGTCCGCCCCAACGAGTGCCTCCCCGAGGACCGGACGGGGACCGGAGGACCCGAGGGACCGGGGCAGGTCCCTGGGGGCAGGTCCCTGGGGGCAGGTCCCTGGGGGCAGGTCCCTGGGGGCGGGGCGGAGGCTGCCCGGGGGCGGGGCGCGGGGCGTTTAAATCACCCGGCGGCGCCTCGCTGCTGGCGCTTGTCTGCTGTTGTGTTGTTGTCTCGGAGAAAGCAAAGGATGTTTGGACTGAACGGAAACGAGCCTTCGAAGCGTCCTCGCCGGCTGCCGACTGCTTAACCGCAATTAAGGGGAGAATCAAGGGAAGGCCGTCCGGGCCGTCGGGGTGTTGGGACGTCCGAACCACGCCGTCAGCAGCGACGCCTCCGTGAGTGCGAGAGGGAAGCTGGGCGTTGAGTGTGCCGCGGGGTAGGCCGTGATATGATCGGCTTCTCGCATGACGCCGTGGCCGCCGTGGCGCGCGGACTGGTTTGATGCAGGACACTTTCCAGGCTCGGCAGCCTCGCAAAAACAGTTGTCGCGAAAGTCATACCGCCGTGGGCCGCGGGAGAGAGAGAGAGAGAGAGAGAGAGAGAGAGAGAGAGAGAGAGAGAGAGAGAGAGAGAGAGAGAGAGAGAGACATTCTGCCGCGGTGTGGCGAACGAGTTTGCTGCGAGGGTTTGACGCGGCCAGCGCCGTGCTGACAGCGGCGGGAAGGGTGCCCCGCCCCCGCACTCGTCCGTTTGAGGCACCCAGTTCCCAGGGCCTTTTCCTGCCGCGTCCACCAGCCGGCCGGCCAGCCTCTCGACGCAAGTGATTGAAACAGATCTACTACTATATCCCCCCCCCCTTTCCCCGCGGGGAATATCCGCGGGAACAGGTGGAGTGGGCTAGCGGGCTGGCGGGCCGCGGCCGGGCGGAGTGGCTGAACGGCCGCCTCTCTGTTTATGAGGTGATGAAAGCAATCAGAACGCCGTCCGCCGGCCGGCCGGCCAGCCAGCGGGCCGAGTGGTGGTGTTCAGATCACGGATAGCGCCCAGCCAGCCAGCCAGCCAGCCAGCCAGCCCCAGCCAGCCAGCCAGCACAGAACGCCAGCCAGCCAGCCAGCCAGCCAGCCAGCCAGCCACAGCCAGCCAGCCAGCCCAGCCAGCCAGCCAGCCAGCCAGCCCCGCCGCGCGCGTCAAATGTTGTTTGGATGGCGGCCCATCTCTACATACCACCACCACCACCTTATTTTGCGGAGCGATGCCGCGCGTCCTCTCCCTCTGTCTCTCTCGCGCCCTCACGGGGACGCCCCGCGAGTGCGAGAGAGACGTCCGCCAAATGAGGCGGTGGCGGTGCCGTTGCGATAATCCGCCGATTTATCGCCGGATTAACGCATTGTCTGGCGGTCGTCCGGGACGCCGGGACTCCAACTCCACTTCGACTTCGGTCGCCTCGTCGTCAAGGACGTTGGCCCGCCGCTGTATGCGACCGCCGCCCCGCAGAGGCTCCGACACAAATTTCCAACCAAATATACGGAAGATGCGAGTGCGGATTTGTGTGTGTGTGTGTGTGTGTGTGTGTCAACTGCGCTGGATATCCCTTGACCATAACCGTGGAACAAGTCATAGCGCCGTCGCAAGGGCGCTTCAAAATAACGGAGGTGTGCGTAATTTCGCGTAAATTACGGCCGCACCGTGTCGCGTCGCGGGGCGGGAACTTGCTCTTTTCTTTCTCTCTCCCCGCAGCGGCTGCACTGCGAGCGGGGTACTTGGCAAACGCAGTGCGCTGCGGGGCGTAACTGCTGTACGCGCCGGCCGGCCTGGACGCCTGGAGGCCGCTCCGTCCGCTCGGTCCGCCACCGCCACGGCGTTGCCGGCCGAGCCACGGCCGCGAGCAGCCACGCCTCCTACCGGGACTGTGACGAGAGGAGGCGCACGGCGGAGAAGGAGAGTGGTTTATTGCATCCCTCCGTGGGATGAAAGCAGCCATTAAGCGACGTGAAATTTGAGGAGCACTAAAGGCAAAATTATGTCCGCCTAGCGGCCATCACTCTAATGGACAGGTCCTTGTGGTGCAGCCTCGCGGCCTGCACCGCGCCGTCTCTCTCGCTCTCGCGGGACGGACTTGCGCGCGAAATGACGTAATTTGATTGGCTCTCTGTCCCTTCCCTCTGGTGGGCGGCGCGGCTTCTTGCGAGGCGTGTGCTGCGTGTGCAGTCGGAGCGGTCGGCCAGTCGGCGCAGGGAATTACCTTTTTGCTCATTTAGTTTATTCTGAACACGTCGGTGGGGCCGCCGCACCGCGCGCACCGCGAACCGTGTAACGCGGCGAACGCAGCGAACGCACCGCAAGCAGGTACCCGTGTAGTACCCGCCCTGCGTGCACGGACATGCACAGCAAGGGCGGCAGCAACAACAACAACATAACCTCAAACACAGCCTCAGAAAGGTGACGGTGAGGTTATACAGTCGCCATCACCGCATCACCTCTCTTCAACAGCTTACGACAACCCAACCCCCGTTCTGTCGCTGCCTTTTGCGACCGTTTCATTTTGCACTCGTGCGTGCAGCGACGCAGGATGATTCTTGGGATTGTCTTCTTCGAGCTGCTGCCGCGGCTGCTGCCGGCGGCGGATCACAGTACTTGATGCCTTCGGCCCCTTACATGATGGATGGAATGCCGTTCTTAAAGCTGGGCCATAATGAGCTTCCATTACCTCTCACGCGTGTGTGTGTGTGTGTGTGTGTGTGCGCGCGCGCGCGTGTGTGTGTGTGTACATTTTACACGCTGCCCCCTCGGCGCTACCGTGGTGGTGATCCCGGATTAATAACCCCCAGCCACGCTTGCCTACGGCCTGGTAATTACAGTGTGCTGCACACACCGACGCGGCCGCATCATCGCGATGCACCGAGGCAACTCAATGTCGGATGGTCATCACCACCACCGCCGTCACGGGTTCGAGTCCAGCTGACCCCCTTTTTTTGTTTACGTGCGCTTTTGTTTTGGGATGAGTATGTACGTTGTAGTAGTATCGACAGTCACATCGAGTATTTTCAATGCAAGTATTTTTCAAGTGGACACGAGTATTTTTTTTGACAGAAGCATCGCGTCAGGTGGAAATTGAAGTACAGCGCTTGAAGCGCGCAACGCTCAAGACAGGAGGGCGCCATTTTATTACTGTCCAGCAAGACTTTTTTTGCCAAAGCTGTGTTTTGTTTTTAGTCCTCTGCCGTTCAGATGCACTCACTTTCCTGCCTTGTTTCTGGATTGGCGGAAGCGCCCGGACGAGTTTCACCAATCACAGCTCACGGCGGCAGGCACCGCGGCCACCGCGGGCACGCATATGGGATCAGGTTCCAGCCGTCCACACCTCTGCGGGAAGGGTGTTGGCTGTAATTCCATTAGGCGTGACAAACAGTCGCAAACGGAAACAAGGGAGCCTCCGTTCGTGTTTCCATCTTCTTTTTTCGTCGCGTTGTTTTGCATTTGGTTTAACATGTAAGGAGTCAGGTAAAGGTGCTTCCGCGAGGGAAGACTTCTTTGAGCCTCGCGAGGTTTATAGTTTCTTAAGTTGTAAGTCTTGCTGAGTCTTTGGTCCGGAGCTGCTGCTGCCTACTGATGCCAAGAGATGCTGGAGTCTCGAGTCCCGCATCGAGACTATCGAGCCACCACACTGCTGAGTCTTTGGTCCGGAGCTGCTGCTGCCTACTGATGCCAAGAGAGGCTGGAGTCTCGAGTCCCGCATCGAGACTATCGAGCCACCACACTGCTGAGTCTTTGGTCCGGAGCTGCTGCTGCCTACTGATGCCAAGAGATGCTGGAGTCTCGAGTCCCGCATCGAGACTATCGAGCCACCACACTGTCGCCTCCGAGAGCTCGCCGCTCAGACTGCCGGACGTAAAAACTGGAACCTGTCGACTGGGGACGTCTTCATCGATGGCGGTTTAACCTTCCCTCCTCGCCGGAGTCTCCAGCAGCACTTCCAGGAGCCCCGGTCGGCTGGAGCCCTGCAGGCTCTCTCTGTCTCCCTCCCACCCATGCGGGCTGCCACTTAAGCGCGCAGGGAGAGAGAGAGAGAGAGTCTAGAGTGGCCAATCGGTTCTCGCGACGGCCCCGCCGGCTCCAGCCGACTCGGTTATCACACGCCGGTGGGCGCAAAAATAATTACAAGCCTGGCGTCGTCCGTCGGACGGTTCCATCGGGCGGCGGTTCGTTCGGTTCGTTCGGGATGCTCCTTGTCTCATAATTCGTGGCATTTCGTTTCCAAGCCGAACGACGCGCTGGTGCTGGCTGTAAACGTGTCCGAGGCCCTGCCGTGGCCCTGCCGTGGGCCTGCCTTGGCGGCGAAGGTTACGACGAACGCACCTCTAAAGCCCCCACGGGCTGGAAGTGCTGGAGGCGCTGGAAGGGAAAGGCTAATCACCACCACGCTGTAACAGTCATCCACGCCTCCTCCCTTCTTTAAACTCTCGCGACGCAGAAATACGCACGTACGTACCGATTTGTGTCGCGATTGCGTGGAAAAGTATACAAGGGCCGATTCGGGAGGCTTGGCTCTTGGCCCAGGGCGTTGCACGCGGATTCGGCACTGTAAAATTAAGGGGACTTGTCCCCGCCGTGTACCCGCTACACTGGCACCCGACCCGCGCAGCAGGCCGAGTCCAGCCAGTGCTTTCGGCGATCTGTCTCTCTCGTTGGGCGTCCCGTAGGGGTGCGAGAGAGACAGAGCGACGCTGCTGCATTGCGACGCATTGCGACGTCCCGTGTCGCCGCGTCCCGCTTGAACCTGTTCCGCGCGCTCGTCTCGCAGAACATTCCGCACAGTCGTCTCTGTCCCTCCCGCACTCACGGCGCGCGGCGCGAGAGAGACAGAGCGACGCCGCGGAGTCCGCCGGCCGACCGACCGTCCGCGGAGTGCCCTCGTGTGCAAATACCCTGTAATTTAGCCTTCGCGACAAGTTACGCGTCGCGTTGTTTGTCGTCAACAAAGTTGAGGCGCGTCGCGGAGCTTGGCGGAGCGCTGCCAAGGGAGGCTGTATGAAACTCCGGGTATGTACACTCGGAGTGGATCGGGACGACGATGATGACGAGGATGATGGTCGCGGGGACGAGACCGCGCGCCGGAAATGGCGCCGTTCTTTGGGATTCAGCGAGGTGAGCAGCCGGACAGAAATAACCAAACGCCATGATGCCGTGTCGACTGTGTCCGTCCGGCAGTCCATCGGGGAGCGTTGGCCGGCCGCCTGGCCCAAGGGCTGGCCGTCGCGGCGCGGCGCCACCCTCACCCTGGACACTCGGGCCAAGTTTCGCTGCTTTGACTATGCCTACCGCGGCTTTGTTGTTGTGTATAGTTTTTGGAAGTTTGTCGATCGGCCGCGCTGCGACGAGGACCAGCGCCAGGAGGTTCCCGGAGGCTCCCCTTGCTCGCGTGATCGCGCTCGCGGAACAACATGTGCGGGGCCGCCGACGCTGCCGGGGGTGCGGCAGCACAAGCAGAGCGGGCAGCGCGCGGCTCACTGTGAAAGAAATTAATGTGGTGTAAATACCCCTCGGGGCATCAGCGCGACGGTGGCGCGCCCTGCCGGCAGGGGGAGAAGAAGGAGGAGGAGGAGGCGGAGGCAGCAGTGATTGGGGGAGATCGCTCAATCCGAGCGGCGACGACGCCGCCGCCGCCGCCGCCCGGACGGCCTGGACGCCGGACGGAGAGGTTGTTGAGCAACGACCGCGCTAGTCATGCCCTATAAATGGGCAAATAACAAAAAGGGAGGGGCGCGAGTGACGTGCAGCAGCCGCAGCGGCGCGCGGAGGAGTGGGCGGGGCGGAGACGGGGAGGGAGAGAGGGAGGATGATCGCCGAAATAACATGACGTCCCCGTCAATGGAGCCGTGCAGGGCCGTGCGCCGGTGCAGCGACCGGCCGGCAGGCCGGCCCTGAAGATGCAGTGCTCACGTCCGTTCCTGGCCCGTCCGTCCGTCCGTCCGTCTTTATGTTTCCCGTCACTTGGCTGCTGCGTCGCGTTGTCTGCTGCTCTTATGTACCTCGCGTCCGCGGCGCGCCGCCGCCGCGCGTTGCAAACCATTTTATTTTTCATAACATCTGAATGGCGCACGAATTTTTCATCCTCGTTCCCCACGCGTGCAGCCAGGCCGTCCGGGAGGGCGTGGCCGCGAGGCGTGGCGGGCCTTCGTCGTCGTCGAGTCGACTTGCCAATTATTACTGGGGCCAGACAGCCAAACCTACACACCGCGGCGCAGTCTCGGTGAATATTTCAGCTGGTGTGTGTGTGTGTGTGTGTGTGTGTGTGTGTGTGTGTGTGTGTGTGCGTGTGTGTGTGTGTGTTGCATTACTCAACGCTTTGACGGGCGGAGG
>NW_023144625.1:11183298-11336958 GCF_012932325.1 Thrips palmi | reverse complement strand
TGAGTGGTCGCCCCGGCAGCGGTCGCCGCCTCGGCGGCCTCGCCGTCCTCCTAATGGCGGTCGTCGGCGAGCCCTTCCGCTACGTCGTTGGCGGACGCCGTCGTGGTCCTGGCCGCCCCCGACACCCCCGCGAGAAAGGAGCCGGGCCGGCCGGACAGGGGCCAGGCAGCACGGCCAGCACGCTGCAGCGCGCTCGCTTCGACTGATGAAGCGATCCTCCGCCGCCATGCCATGCGTGGGGCGTGGGGTTTATTAGTGCTTGCCGCCGCCGACGCAGAGAGCGCCACGAGCGCCACGACGCCGAGCGGCACGAGAATAAAGAATATCGGCCGGCGTCGCGCTCTTCGCTTCGTTAGCGCCACGGAGACCAGAGAGGCCGCCTTCGTGCTCTCGGCCTCCTCCGCCTCCTTCGCGTGTCGCCGCGACATCGTCGCCCTGTCGCCGTCGGATTCCGATTCCGCGTCACCGCGCTCTCTCTCTCGCACCCGTACGGGACGGCCGGCGAGTGCGAGAGAGACAGCACGGCGTTGCTCGCGCCCAGCCCGGCGGTGCGTGCGCGTGCATTACCCGGGCGTGCCTAGGCGGGGCCGGGCCCCTGAGCGCCCCGCGGCGTGGCGCTACCGTGCGCCGCCAGCCGCCACTGTCCGCGAGGATGGCGTGGATCGCGTGGATCGCGTGCTGAGAGGCCCCGGGCGCGATATTTCATCTTTTTGTGACTCGTGGAAGCTTCTCTCTCTCTGCGAGTGCCTGCCGCCCTGCTGGAGATATACTGCCCGCCCGGCCGCATGGGGTGGCTGCACTGCTGCCACTGCTGCCACCGGTGCCTGCGCCGCGCGTCCCCGCTCCAGGTCCTCCAGGTCCTCCAGGTACCGCGGCCGCAGCGCCTGGAGGCGCCATCACTCTGCGTCTCTCTCGCACTCGTGGTGCGTTCCGCGCGTTCCGTGCGGGTGCGAGAGAGACGGCGGCCAGCCTCCAGGGCGCCTCCAGGGCGCCGCGCGGGATCGAACCTGGGACGCGTGTCCGGCCCGCCGGCCCGGCCGCCCCCGCCCCCTCGCCGTCCCCTGCGCCATAACTCAGTGGGGATGTTGATGTATGAGCCGCGCCGCGGCCCAGCGATTTATGTGCACGTATTTAATGCGATTTGGAAGTGTTTCTCGCTGTCATCAGCACCTCTCTTAAGCAGGACACTTATTTATGTGCGGGCCCTATCGGCCCAGCCCAGCCTGGAGCCCAGCCTGGAGCCCTGGGAGGCGCGGCAGCGCAGCTCGTCGACCCCAACCCTTTTGCTCTTTACCAGGCGTCAGCATGAAATCGGAGCGACGGATTACCTTTGCTGGGGCGGGGCGGGGAGAAAATTGAGTTTCGAGTAACGCCGATCAGTGTCCCGCTGAGCGAGGGTGGAAAAAAGACCCCGCACTTTCGCCTGGCCGAGACCCTTGTCGGCAACGTGTGCGTGCGCGGACCACTGTTAATTATTGCAGTGCAGCGCCGTTTATGGCGGATCACTGCATGGGGATATCCATGCAAGAAACGCGTTTCAAGACGACCGGAGCACTTCACTGCGGAGAGTAACGCAATTATAAATTTCAATACCGCCGCTTTTTGTCACCATGCAGGCTGATTCCGATCGGCAGTTTCGTCGTTCGCTCCGTCTCTGTCGCTCTCGTCGGGCGATCCTTAAGGGTGCGAGAGAGACAGTAGAGCGGACGCTGCTTGTAGCCCTTAGCCGTTCGCGAGTTATGGAACGCTGAAGTCGAGCGCACGTCTCGTTAGAGTTACGGACCGCCCTGGGACAATTTTACGGTGGCGTTCTGGCCTGGCGGCCGGGCGGGTGTCGCCGGCCCGCGATCGCCGCGCCGATCAAGACCGCGCAAGCGCGGCGCAAGCGCCCGCCTCGCAGGTCTGCAACTCGTAAGCCGCTTTGCCGTCGCCGACTGCTTAACACTTGATCAAGTCGTGTGTCGGGTTTCAGCGCGCTCGGAACAATAAATAAAGCCGCCGCCCGTCGCCCTGTCTCCCTCGCACCCCTGCCGCACGCCCCGCGAGTGCGAGGGAGACAGGGCGACTGTTCGGAGCGAGCCTGCAGGCTGCACTGCGGCGGCTCGCGGCCTCGGACGGCCTTACGCAGTGCAGCCTTGGCGTCGACGCGTCAATGGCGCTCCCTTCGCTGAGACGCCAGTGATAAATCAAGTCGCGTGGGCGGCGGCCGGCCTCGGTGCACCGCGAGCACCTCCCCGTCGAGCCCGTCGACGCGCACCCCGCGGACGTTTACGACGGCTGACGCGCCGCTCGGACCGGAACCAACCTGCGGCCCTCCTTGTCGCCGACGACGACGCGCTGCTCGGGCTGGCGGTGACGTTAGCCCCTGGATGGTCGCCACGACGGCGGCGGCTTTGACCGCCGAGCGAGCACGTCGCCGACAACGGCACGCCGACGGCGACGCACCGGTGTAGTGTCAGAGGCCCCCGTCCGTATCTATTTTTACGATTGTCTCAACTCCAGCAGGACGCAGACACAGCTCAGGCAGCTGCGCCGGACCAGCCAGCCAGGCCTGCGGGCGGCGGCCAGGCTCGTTACGAAGATCAAAGGCCGCAGAACGCCCCACCCCGCCCCACCCACCCCGCCATGCCCCGCCGGACTTTTCAATCATCTCTGATTAAAACGTGGTCGGCCAGTGTTACTTCCAGCCAATCGCCACCGCACTCCGGTAATGAGGGCTCCAAACTCGACCCCGGCCCGCCCCGCCCCGCCCCGCCCCAGGGAGTCGCTATGAGAAATGGCGCGGCCGGCCGGAGCGCGCTGCTGCCATGCCTGCTCATCGGTAAGCCGTTGGCGCAGCGCTGCGCAGCGCCCCATTTCTCATAGCGGGCTGACACGGCGACGGTGACTGGCCGGCAGCAACGCCCTGCTCGCCGCTGCAGCTTTTGCGCCCGTCAAACAGCATTCGTGCGCGGCGCGCGGACGACGCCCGCGGCGAGTGGAGAAGCAGCCTGCCGGGCCGGGCCTCTGGGCCGGGCCGCTAGTAAGGAAGGCCACGTCTCGTTTTGCAGTGCAGGCGAGCTTGTGTCGGTCCCGAAACGGCATACGATCATGTGTGGGCTAGCCCTTAATGGTAATGGCATGCAGGGGCCGAGGTAGGCAGCCCGCTCCGCAGCGGTGCCCCCGGGTGGCCGGCCGCCGCATGGCAGGCGCTGAGAGTGAGGCTCGCCCCGTCCGTGTGGGCGTGTGGGCGTCTGTGTGTGTGCGCGCTGGTGTGTGTGGGTGCGGCCCGTTCTTAACACACATTACAAGGCTCCCGCTGTGCGCCGCTCTGCCCGGCGTGCCCGGCGTGCTCTGCGCCCGATTCGCCCCCAGGGCCCTGCCGCGCTGCCGCGCTGCAACTCCGGGCCGCCACTGCCAAAGAGTTTCATCACGCTGACAGTATCGGTGTAGGAGCAGCAGGTCGCCCTTCCTCCTCCCCCTCCCCTTTCCGCTGAGTGACAAAGGCACAACAATGCCCCGCGGCGGCCTTCCGAAATAGATTGCAGCAATAACAACATAATTGGCCGGGCGACCCGCCGCGTCGTCGTCGCCGTCCTCGCCGCCCGCGTCGTCCGCCCCCGCGGCGGTGGCGGTGGCAGTGGCACTGGCGTCGGGGGATGATATCATTTCTCTTGTTGCGACACTTTTCCGACGCGTCTGCGCGGCCGCGTGCGAAGCGCGAAGTGCGCCGGCGACGCCATCCGCGCGTTTGACGAGCCGGCGAAACGCGAGGGGAGGCTGCGCTGGTGGGACAAAGTCCGCGCAAAGCACCCGCCGCGAGGAATGCGCCGCAGTGTTGTTATTACACTGGCGGGACAATCTCTCAGCGATATTGTCGTGGCTGGTGGAGGAGGCGGACCAGCCCGGCCCCCAGATGGGGACGCCGCCGACGCCGCCGTCGTCCAGGGGACCTTGGGCCGTGGGGGCGGGGGTGAGTCACTGCCGAAAATTAGCACCGAGGCTCGGGCCGCGCGTTCAAACCGAGCCGGCTCGTAAAACGGGGCTCTCTTCCAGGCGGCGAGGACGCGCTTTGGTTTACCACCGCCACTGCCGCGCTTTTTCCACGCTGTGCTGAATG
Source organism: Thrips palmi (assembly GCF_012932325.1). Taxonomy (NCBI): domain Eukaryota; kingdom Metazoa; phylum Arthropoda; class Insecta; order Thysanoptera; family Thripidae; genus Thrips; species Thrips palmi. The sequence goes on along the minus strand of NW_023144625.1, from coordinate 11,332,859 downwards.
CGCGCCGCGGGGGACACCGAGCCGGCTGCCTCGTGGCTTGCTTGGAGGAGAAGAGGAGAAGCTTGGAGGTGGCCGGGCCTGTGCAGGCCGCCACGGCCGCCTCGCTGTCGAAACTTTATTGCTGACATGCAAATTGAGGGAGCTCTTTCTCGGCGGAAGTTTAATGAGGGTAAAATCGCTCTCCCCCCCTCCCCCTTCCCCTCCCCCGCGTGCTGAGCCGCGCAATGACGGCGATGATAGGGCAGCCCGCGCGGGTTGGTTTGGTTCGCGGACTCGCGAGCCGTACGTCGTACGCTGTACGTACGCCCGGCGCCAGCGGCACGCCCCGCACGCCCCGCACGCGCCGTCAGAGCCTGTCGTTATTTACACCAACATTTTAATGTGCTTTCACTGGAGAAGAGGAAGAACGGATCGTTTGCACACGCGTGTTTGTGTGTGTGTGTGTGTGTGTCTATCTGTCTGTCTGTCTGCCTGTCTGTGTCTGCCTCTCTGTGTGTCTGCCTGTGTGAGCAGGGGCTAATGAAAGGCCCTGGTCGCGTGCCTGGCTAATGGATATTACAAGTGTGAGTGTGTGTGAGTGTACGTGTGAAACGGGCCCCGGGTCCTTAACTATGCAAATGGCCGGCGCGCCTGTTAAGGTTTGATGAGCGATTTTCGAACTCGCGGATGCTTTACGGCTTAACGGGCCAACTGTTGCAGCCTTGGCGATGGGCTGCGCCGGGCAGCGCTTTTCGGCGAGGAGGCTGACGGCATCATCGACTTTGTTTACGGGTTTCGGCGATAAACTCTCCCGGAATGACGGAGACTCCTCGGAGTCCTCATCGGCGTGCTTATGTAAGTCTGTAAGCCGTCCCGGATGACGAGGCTAATCGCCACGGCGGCATTGTTCGTGGGTGGGCGTGCCCGTCGCTCTGTCTCTCTCGCACTCCAGGGGCCTTCCCTAGAGGTGCGAGAGAGAGCGACAAAACTAAACTTCGGCTGCACCGGCAAGGATTACGACGTCCGAGGGCAAACACGGAGGCGGCACCGATTGGGCTGAAGGAGAGCCGAGGGATAGCCGAAGGAGAGCCGAAGGAGGGCCGAAGGAGAGCCGAAGGATGGCCGAAGGTGTGACGACGGAGGACCCCTGGTCGGTAATTAATGAGAGCTTTGATTGGAGCTGGCCACGCCGATAGGCCCGGGCACCCCGCCCCGGCTCCAAGTCAGGCTTTGTCCTGCTGGCTGACGCTGTCTCTCTCGCACGCCTACGGAGCACCCCAGGAGTGCGAGGGAGACAGAGCATCGAAAGCCCTGCTAGGCTCCGCGTCGCTGGTGGTCGCGGCCACGCAGGGCGACGCAGGGCGACGCAGGGCCAGCACACCGTCAGGACGGGGCCCTACAAGGGCAGCGCCAAGGCTTGTCGGCCTGCTCGGCCTGCTCGTCGTGACCAAGGCGAACAACACTGCCCTACAGGGCGAGGACTGCGCCGCCGAGCACCGCGACCACGGCGGCGTTCTGCGCGCGGAGGCGCGCCCCGCAGGGAGGGCCTAGGGCCAAGGGCCTAGCCCAGCCCAGGCCGGTAGAGCATTCTGTTGTCACATAGCGGCCGGCTATCGGCAAGACTGTCGTCGTCCGGTGGGGCCCTGCCGGCCGCGGCATGTCCTGCGTGCTCTGTCCGCACGCCGCACAGACAGAAGGCGAACCTCGCACGCCTTCATCTCTCTTCTACAACCGGAGGAAATGGCAAACTTTTCAACTCGGTGAATTTGGCGTAGGCAATTTACGGACGGCCCATCGGAGTGGCGGATATCGGAAATAACGCTCGTTCGATCGGAATCGCCCTGTGCGCTGGCGGCGCTGGCGGGGCACTCAATGGCAGCGGATATGTTTAGCCGTTGTTGTGTGGATGCGGTGTGTGGTGTGTGTGTGTGTGTGTGTGTGGTGTGTGTGTGTGTGTGTGTGTGTCGAGCCGAGAGGCTGTGTGTGCTGCCTCCCACAGCATCCCACAAGGTACACACGCTCACACAGACACACGTTACACATACGAGCCGCACACACGCACACACGCACACGCGCGCGCTTGCTTTCCCGGGCCGAACCTGTCGCAGCCGCCCTACTGCGCCCCGCCCCGCCCCGCCCCGCCCCGCCGCGCCACGCCCCGCCACGCCCCGCCCAGTGACCGGATCGGAGATTCCCCCTCCCCTTTCCCCCTGATCGGTCCCTTGATGACATGCAGTCCCCGTCGTCGCAGCGGGAAGCGCCTCTGACGGCGAGGGCCCCACGTGCCCCCCGTGCCCCATTCCGCTGCCCACACGCCCGAAAAACAATACGGGGCAGTTTAATTCGGTCGCACCGCAGTCCTCTTCTGCCTCTTCTTCTTGTCGGAATGTTTCGACCCCCTTTTTGCATCATCAGACACGCGCGACGAACACGCTGCGGCGGGTCTTCTGCTCGGCGGAGAGTTTTGGGAAGGGACTACAGTGGCGTTGCCAGGAGGAGGCCAGTTGGTGGTGGGCGGTCTTCGAGTCCACTCCACACAGACCCTGCGCCTCGCGAAGCCATGGCGAAGCCCTCCAGGTGTAGGCGGAGGGCGCCCAGCATAAAGCGCCTCTCTGTTCGGAGGCAAAATGAGCGACCCAATCCGAAGCCCTCTGCGAGTCGGGGCCTTTCCGCGGGGCTTTCCGCGGGGCTTTTCGCGGGGCTTTCCGCGGGGCTTTCCGCGGGGCTTTTCGCGGGGCTTTTCGCGGGGCCCTCTGGCGAGGGGGTCCGCGGCGTCCCGTGACGCGCGCCCCGTCGGCCACCGTCTGCACGGCCTTAATGAGGACATCCCGCTAATTGGCCGCCACAGTGCGGCCGGCCGCGGCCACACTCTCTGTCTCTCTCCCTCCCACTGGAGAGGAAGCCGCGGCGGCACCGCCCTGCGCCGCCACACCGCGAACGAGGCTGGGATCGATCGGCCCATCAAATTAGTTCGGCGGCTCGGCTCGCCTCTGCTCGGCGGCCGTCGGCGGCCGTCGGCCCACACCGCTTTACGATGATGCCGTTCCCGTGTCGCCCGGAGTCCGACGAGTCCGACGCCGAGGAGCGCAGCAGCGCAGCTCTCCCTCTCTCTCTCGCACCTCCGCGGCACGGCCAGGCACGGCCCGTGAGTGCGAGAGAGAGAGAGACGCGGTGCGACGTCCGGCGGAGAGTCCTCCGGCCTCTTCATTAGGGTCGTTTGCCTCAGTTCTAGACGCCGTCGTGTGCCGTACGGGGACAGCGCCGCGCGTCTCTCTAGAACCAATAAATACACAAAGTAATGATCTGGATCTCGTGTGTGTGTGTGTGTGTGTGTGTTTGCGCGAGGGCCAGCATCCGCCTGCGGAAAGAATTCATCCATACGGCGTCGTGCTGCGTTCCGATTCTCTTGGCAGCGGTCGCGTGTCGCGGCACGCAGACAGACAGACAGACAGACAGACAGACAGACAGACAGACAGACAGACAGACAGACGCACACGCTGCACCTGCCCCGCGTGCGGTCACGACATTACACCACGCGTACGAATCAATTACACGGCGTGCAGCAGGCTTCGGCGCTCTGTCTCTCTCGCACTCACAGAGGGAGAGAGAGAGAGAGAGAGAGAGAGAGAGAGAGAGAGACAGAGAGACAGAGAGACGCAGTCATCTGTTCGGAATCGCTCTTCGTCTGCTGAAAAATGGAGCCCGATCGACAACGACGAGGACGTGCACCAGTTGACGGATTCCGAGAGTCGTTGTCGTCGCTCTGTCTCTCCTCTCGCACTTGTTCCGTACAGGTGCGGGAGAGACAGAGCGACGGAAAAGACTCTCGGAATCGGTCTGCTGGCGGTGGGAGTCCGCTGACACGTGTTTGGGCAAGTGCTACCCGGGTAGGCCGAGTCGAAGGGCACGCCACTGCACTGGGTAATGAAGAGAAATGCCACCGGAGGATCCATTTATAAAGGTTCGCCTTTTGCTCGTGTAGTGCTTACAGTGGATGCGCTGCCCATTCTTGTCGTACCAGTATACGCTGGCTGGGCTGCAAGGCGGTACTCGACTCATTATCCGCAGGGCGATAGTGCCGATAGTGATTTACGCCACTCGTTATTCGCAGTCATGTTATTGTTCTGCGACCGCCAGCACTGCTGCTGTGCCCACTCGCTTTTGCTTTCACACTTGTTGTTGTTGTTTTTCTTTCCGCTTTCCTGCGAGGTGCGGCGCGATTTGAGCAGGAAGCAGCAGCAACAACAACAGGGTGCTCGCGACAAAGATCTCGGCGTATGAGAAATTTACGGTAGCGTCGCCGCTGAAAATGTCCCACCTCGATTTTTCTTTTTCTTTCTTGTGTGCGTGTCTTCTTTAATGCTTTCCGGCTGCACTTGTGAAAGAACAAACACGATGGCTGGTGCGGCGTCAAAGACCGAGCCTCCTTCAGCAGGACAGGCAGCGGCGGCAGCGGCCGGGGTTGTCACCTGGAGCAGGCGGGCCTATTAATTAAGATTAACAAGGATTACGCCGCGCCCGGTGGACGCTGGCACGCCGGACTGCGGGACGGGTACCTGGGGCTGGGGCCCGCCGCGGCCACGCAGCGTCCTGGCGTGCAGTGGCCTGGGAACCCTTCCCCGACCCACCTGCTGTCATGTTCCCCCCAAAGCACACCGAACGAAACCACAAAAAAAGGTGAGCCGAATTGCCGGCCCGATGCGACGGGGTCATGACCCGGGCAGGCGCCCTAGTGTCCCTCTGGCGTTCAGGTCTCTGCGTCGCAACACCGTGACCGCCTTGTCGCACGCTGGACGCGCGCCGACCGCTGCCGACGTCTTCGGCGTGGTGTCGTCGTGGTGCGCGTCGCCGCCCCGCCCCTTCGGCAAGATTGAAATTTCGGGCCGAACCCCGAAGCGGCGGCGGCCGGCCCTCTGAAAGCCCATTGAAAGCCGGCGCCCTTTGGCCCTTTGGGACGGGGGGAGGGCCGGGCAGCCGGCAGCGCGTTTCAATGGCGGCGGCCCTCTCGCTCGGTCTCTCCCGCACGCATGCGGCACTCCGATGGGGTGCGAGGGAGACAGAGCGACGGAGCACGGCTCGGCTGGTTTGTGGGAACCAGTGAGAACAGGAGCCGGCCGGTCAGCGCCTCGACGACCTCGATGACGGCGAGGGTGATGGAGCTGGCCGTGATAAAGGTGGCGGCACTCCGAACACTGTCGCCCCGTCCCTCTCGCACCCCTGCGGCGCACCCGGTGCGTGCGAGAGAAAAGGAGCCAGCAGTGGGGGTGCGGCAGTGGCTCTATTATTCAGTGTGAGGCCACAGGGAGGCGAGGGTCGCCCAAAGTGTCGATTGGACCCTTTCATTACGCCGGCCGAAGATTAGAATCTGATTTGCCTGCCTTCCCCGTGGCCGGCGTGGGGACGCCCCCACTGTGAATTGAGCTGTTTTCGTTTTCAATTATTCAAAATGGAATACGGTGGATTGCCCCTTTTTTCGAGTGGAGCCGCTTTGACAAAACTTCGAGGTCCATCAATCCAATCTGTCTTGTCACTTCCGCCCGAAAATCACCGCTCCGATTGATATCGCATATTGATTGGAAATTTGATAACACTTGCAAAGTAATCAAGTCCTCATCTATGCTTGCAAACGGAAGTAAACACATTAGGCACGTAATCTTATCAGTCCACGTAAGCTTGACGTTCCGAGAACCCGGTCTTTTATTTTCGCCTCTTAGTGACTGACGCCTTCAGCAGCGCGCCTCTTGGAACTCCCTCGGCAAGATCCTCGTTCAAAATAAATTAACAACAACGGAATTTCGCTGTGACGCGGTAGCTGTCATGCCATTTTATTCGAGATGTATGTCCTTACACCAGGAATTCAGTCTTATAAAGAGAGCGACACATTTTTGTAAAATAGTTGATTTAAAATAAATAAATATAGAGTGCGTGGATGCGAGCTTTATTTTCGAGATCACTGGCCCCAGACGATGACGAGGTAGTTGATGTTCTCGCCGCGCTGGCTCTGGAACCTCATGTTGAAGTAGCTCTGGCCGATGCCGCCGCTCTGCAGGGTCACCGCGGCGTTCCTTCCGTTCTTCTGCATGTCCACGACCTGGATGCAGTGGATGGCGCGCCGGGCCGGGTCGGTGTACTTGAAGTCCAGCGAGTTGACGTAGGCGGTGGCCCTCTTGTAGACGGGGGTCTGGGACAGTTGCCTGGAGCAAGAGGCAGTTTAGAAAGAGTGTCACGCAGAGTCACAGAATTTACACTATAATTCATTTTAAGTTACGCTTAATTCATTTCGCCATTCTACCGAAAGATGAAGTTCTAAGAAACCGTGTCAAGTTTGCAGGTTTGTTTACTCTTTTTTGGGGTGATGAGTTATCAGGCGGTACAGTACTGCCGTTCACTGCACTGGCGGCGATAATCCCCATCTTATCTGTGGTGTAGCGGCACAGGGATGCCCCCCGGGCTGCCCCACGTTCCCGTCCAGGCGAACGTGCCGAAAAGCTGTTCAATCGTCGCGTTTTCGTTCCTTGACTCACCTGTCATAGGGGTACACTCCGCCGATGTTGAAGCTCTGGTCCCAGCCGCCCCTGATGGTGGGCCAGGGCCTCCTGCTGGTGCTGGGCCTCCTGCTGGTGGGGTACCTCGGGGTGGGGTACCTCGGGGTGGTGTAGCCCCAGCCGAGAGCCGACTCCTTCTGCTTCAGGAGGGCGTTGTCGACGGCGGGTGCGTCGTCGTCCACCAGGAAGACCAGGGGCGCCGCCTCGGAGGGGACCTTCTCGACGACGTCCTTGGAGATGTCGTTGGAGACGTCATTGTCGACGACACTGGTGAGGCAGGGCGCGGCCAGCGCCAGGCAGGCGAGGAGGGCGAGCAGGGAGCGAGCCATGGCGGTGCTGAGCAGGCGTTGCTGTGACTGTGTCGGAGTCCTCGCCCAACGGGGCTTATATCGGGCCGGCCGCTATCCACTATCGCAGTCGCGGGAGGCGGGGACAGGGGGTAGGCTCATTCAGATCACCGGCGGAGCCGATCTAGAGTGCGCTCTCCAAATTCGCAGGTGTGGATCATTTGAGAGCAGCAGTGACGGCGCAATGTGACGTCACTAACTGCTCACGCCATTCGACAACAACGTCACGCTACTTGTCTATTTTGCATCGTCCAATAAAGCAAACAGAGTGCAATTTCCTGACCTTGGTTTGGAAGCAGTACGCTATTAGAGTTGGTCGACGCCGACAAATGTGTGGAAATCGTGTTCCGGGCTGATTTTTGGCGAACATTTATCCAAGGCGGGAAAACGGACTCCCTTCGACGGGGGTGGGGGGGCGTATTCTTTTGATGATTTCTTAAGCATGACATTATCATATACTCAAAATTTGTAAAACATTTGTATTTCATCGTTTTTTTTTGGCAGAACAAAATCTCTCCCGATAGAGAAATTAGAATCTGGAGGTAACAGCCTCTGCGCCTACTGTCCCCAAATGATGACCAGGTAGTTGATCTTCTCGCCACGCTGGCTCTTGAACTTCAGGTTCACCCGCCTCTGGCCGACGCCGCCGCTCTGCACCTTCACCGCGGCGTTCTTGCCGTTGATCTGCAGGTCCACGACCTGGATGCAGTGGATGGTGGCGGCGCCGGAGTAAGACAGCTCTTTCGTGTTGACGCTCAAGAAGGTGCTCGACTTGTACACTGTCTCGCGTTCTAGTTGCCTGGAAATGCAATCGTTTTTCCTAACTATGCTAGCACATGGACACATTTTGATTGATCGTATGAATATTTTTGCCCCACCTGTCATTCTGGTACAGCCCGCCGATGACGAAGCTCTGATCCTTGCTGCTTTTCGTGGTAGTGGGCCACCTTGGGGTCGTAGTTGGCCTCCTCGTGGTGGGCCAGCCTGGGGTCGTACTTGGCCTCCTCGTAGTGGGCCACCTTGGGGTCGTGCTACTTGAAGTGGGGTACCTGCTCGTCGTGTAGCCCCAGCCCTGCGGGGACCGCTTCTGCTTCGGTTGGGCCTCACCTAAGTGGGAAGGAGACGGGTCAAGGGCTGCGTTCTCGATCTGATGTACCTTCTTCTTGGCCTGCGCGTCGTTGGAGCTACTGTCGAGGTGCTGGCTGCTGGTGAAGCACAACGCAGCCAGGACCAGGCAGACGACGAGTAGCACACGAGCCATGTTGTTGACGCTGGCACGCTGGCGGCCCTGATGCTGGCGGAGTGTATCCCGGGACCCAGACGGCGGGCTTTACATCCGCTGCTATCACAGCGGCGGGCTCGCCCTGAGTCATAGATAGCGTCCTAGAGTGACTTCTGAATTTTCCACTAACTCGGAACTCTCGCGCCTTTTCTGTCACAACCTTCAAACTAACGGAATAACTTCTTTCTGGTAAATGCGACGCGAGTTCGTGGTTTTGGTCGTGTTTCACATCATAATCATCTTGGATGGCTAAATACTTTCAGTGTTCTGGGTCTTCTTTTCTTGTGCAAATCTACTCCTTTATTCACAAAATTATTTTTGTACAATCGTTTGCGCGTTCTGTTAAAGGTGATAAACTGCGTTCAATATTCATGTGAATCCATCGAAAATACTGTTTTTAAGTGATGTTCAAGGTGGTGTTGTTTTTCAATTCAACATTTTGCTTGCGTAAACAAGTTTTTATTTCATCATTTCCAAGGCAGAACAAATCAGGACTTGGTGATAACAGCGGTTGCGCTCACTGTCCCCAGAAGATGACCATGTAGTTGATGTCCTCGCCGCGCCGGCTCTTGAACTTCAGGGTCACCTGCCTCTGGCCGATGCCGCCCCTCTGCACCGTCACCGCGGCGTTCATGCCGTCCTTCTTCAGGTCCACGACCTGGATGCAGTGGATGATGTAGGGCCCGGAGAGGGACAGCTCCTTTGTGTTGACGCTCAGGAAGCTGCGCGACTTGTACACCGTGCTGGTCTGCAGTTGCCTAGGAAAATAATTTGTGCTTTCATTATTGTTTTCTGTTGCTAAAATACTATACTTTTCACGAAACCTGAAAGCCACTCAATTGATTTCATTAGACACTTTAAAAAAAAAATATGCTGACTGTGGCTTGTCCCTTGGCCTTTCCGAGTATTTGCTTTGATACCAAAAGTTGCCTTACCTGTCATATTGGTAAAGTCCACCGATGTTAAAGCTCTGGTCTTTGCTGCCCTTGAGGGCTGCGGGGCTGGGGCCCAAAGTCTTAAGGAAGTCTTGAACGGAGCGCTGCTCTCGGGCCAGCTCGTCGCCTTCATGGAAACCGAGCGCGAGGTCCTTGGGGTCCTTGGTCTCGGGCAGGCTGGCCGCGGCGCAGCAGGCCACCAGGGCGAGGAGGGCGACGGCACGGGCGAACATGGTTGGGCGATGTGTGGGACACTGGCTCCTCTTCGGGACGCTCCGCCTATATCACTGCTCGCTATCGGTCCCCACCTCGCGTCCCATGACGTGTCAGGTCTGGTGCGAAGAGGCTCGGCACCGCAAAGCGTCACCGCCGAAGTGCCTATGCCGGTCGGCTCCTCTCGGAACACTTGGCTCTGCAGGTTGCCAGGCGTGTTTCCGAAAGCGCTTCCTCTGCCTAAAACTCTTGACCCAAACACCCCCATCCTTCGTGCTCCCTATCCACGAGCTACGCCATCCCGGATGCCACGAAGACGCAGGGATCGAAATCCCCCAGGAGCGCCAACACCGCGCGTCCTGGACTCCAAATGACCCATTTGCACGTAGGTGGCGAAGCACTCCAGTGGTGCCAACGGCCGCGCTCGCCAGGTTGGCAACATTGTCTCGCAAGGCGTCCGCTGCCTTCACGCACGTCGTTTCGAATTCCAGCGCGCGCAGCCGAAACGGAAGGCCGGGAAAGCTTTCCGTCCGTAATCATTTCTCGCCCCGACGCGTTTCTCGAAATCAATGAGGTCTACATGCGAATGCGCGCCGCGCGTATATTCGACCTCCTTTTCCGCTCCGCGCCCGGAGCACACCGTGTAGGCCCTGCACCACGCCCCGCCACGCTCCCTGAACGAACGTTTGACTACGCGGGGCTGCCGCATAAAGAAGGCGTTATTTATCGCTTGTCTGGTTCGAAACCGCGTGCGTCCTTTTGCCATGATGCATCGGCTGCTGCGCACAGGGAGCCACCGCGGGAATTATTTCCCGCGCACTCCGCGCGGCGAGATTGGCTGCCCTGCGCCTCGCAGAAGCAGGGTTCTAGAGGGCGTTGGGGATGGAAATTTTTAGAAGAGGGAAGGCCTTAGAGCAAGTAGTGTGCACCGCTCGGGGGGAGAGAGGGTCTGCTAGTTGCTACGGAGGTTCAAGCGGATGCAAAGACTTCAGTCGTTTTCCGCGACTCTTGAGGCTTCAAGTTGGTTCTGCCATTACAAAACCATCATCGCCGCTCTTATCAAGGCACGTACGAAGTCTAGCTCCTTCCTGTTGCCGATTCTTGGAGATTCAAGGCTTATCTACCGTTCTGTTTCATTTCCGGAGACGTTGTTGCGCCCAGACGGGAGCAAGCGCAATAGCCATTTTCTCAAGTACTTTACTCCGAAGAGTGTTTACACAGAGACCTAACAGGGGAGCTGTACACTAGTTTTGCCAAGATTTGGACTTAACACTGAGAATGAAAGAGTCAAAATCATGACTAAAATTTTGGGCGAGGAATTCTTTATCACCCAAATTTGGGTGAAGAAGGTTTTCTCACCCAAATTTTGGTCATAATACTATGGAGCCATGTAGGTAGCTGATACACCCTTCCTCGTCCAAATTTGGGCGAGGAAACAATCCTCACCCAAATTTGGGTGGTAAAGTATATCTCGCCCAAAGTTGGGTATTGATCATGACTTTTTCATTCTCAGTGTTAATAAGGGTCTTTCTTATCAGCTTGCTGCAGGTGAAAACCGCAGAATGCGGTCAGTGTCGCAGCAAAATGTAGAAACCAAAAAGAATTCTTTACTTCCTGTTTGTACCTTTTTGTGTGTCAATTACAATTTTCGGGTGTCTTAAAGACATCGTATGATGCTCGTCTCAGCCACAGCTGCTGGCTGCATGGCATACGTCACAGTGAGAGAGACTCTGTTAAGGTACGTCACACTCGAAAGATAAGAAGACCAGAAAAGACTCTCCTATCAGAATCAGGCGTCGTGACGTCTTGTGGCCCTTGAGGCACATAATACAAACTGTGCACCTAAGTGCATATGCACGAAACGCTTGTTATAATGTTACATGTGAAATATGCGCAATCTTGTAGGGTAGATAATGTATGTTAAGGAGTTTATCCATTCCGACAAACAAATTGAGATCAAGAAACTTGCGTTTATTTTTTTTATAAAATATATACAAAATATCACGGTGAGTCATGGGAGGGTAACAACTAGTTTATTCTTTGCTGCCGAAGATGAGCACGTTCCAGCCTACACTGTGGCCGCGCTCCGACTTGACCATGATGGTGGCGGCGCGCTGCCCGGGGCCGCCGGACTGCAGGACGGCCGAGCCGATGTTGGTGTTCTTCTGGGCCGCGAGCTGCACGCAGCTGATGACGCCGGCGGGCTCTTCGGTCTGGTCGGCGGGGTACGACACGAGCTGGTGGCGGATCTGCAACCACTTGGCGGACTTCCACACCGTCTCAGCGTGCAGCAGCCTGTGGGACCCAACAGCGATTTCAAACAATTTCTCACATCTATTATCAAACTACTGTGAACTGGAGGAGAGAAATCGGAAAAAGATGGTAACAATGGGGTTTTTATACTACTCAAGTGATACAAAAATAACTACGAGTCTGCGTAAAGAGTACTTTAGCTAATTTGCTATATTTCAGAAGCTATTTGCTGTGGCAAATCGTTTCCCGAAGTAGAAAATTAATTACGTTTGTTTCTTAGGCTTTCACTTGCAAACGTGCTAGTGCTTTGTTACTTTTCCATAGGATCTAAGAGGAACTTGCACAGCCTTTTGGTGAGGTGCAATTGCTATTACTCACACGTCGCTGTCCTTGCACGTGCCGACGGTCTGGAAGGCGTCCTGCTTGACGGGGACCAGGGCGGCGTGGGCCGCGATGCAGCAGGCGGCCAGCGCCGCCAAGAGTACGAAGCGGGAGGCAGACATGGCGTGGATGAGCGAGGGAGGAGCTCTGCCGCCCACCGCTCATTGCTCCGCCTATATACCTCGTCACGTTCCGACGCGATAGCGCTGCGCCACCAACCCAAGCATGGCCCCCCACGTGCTGTGAAGGGGCAGCAGCTAGCCCTACACTCGAGCCTTTCTATTTTGCACCTCCGAGGCAATCAGACCGACTGACGCGCAAAACAAAGTTTGGAAATCTAGATTCAGATAGTAGATCGCTTGAGATGAGGTATGGGCACAAGCACTTGGCTGCCAAAGGGTGCTTTGCCCTCTTCTTCTGTTTTTCAAAGTGTGCCTTCAGCTTCACCGCCTTCTTGAAACACGAAAAGTTTCCGAGTGCGTTTGTAGTGGAGTAATGAAAATCGTGAGAAATCTAAGTCATGCTTTCCGGTTACACTGCCGAACTACGCCCTACTTCTAGTAGCGTAAAAGAGCTGAGAAAAATTTTGGTGCCTAACGATTTTGTCTCACTTTTGATTCACCTTCCACGCTGAAGACAGATTAAAGCAGACAAAGTTCGTATCACTAAGCCACAATTTGGGCAGTGAATATTATCTTGCAACATGTGACTCATACTATCTTTTCCCTCTTGCCTGATTTAGTTTCGTGCTATCATGCAAAGTGATTCATACTGTGTGTAATAACACGGGATCAAGACTTCATTCGCACAAAAGTTCTCAACCTACAATACTCATGCCAAGAATTGGCCAAGAACCAGGACCATTATCACAATTGAAAATTCATGTCAAAATTCGCACAGCACATAATGAAGTTACCGTTGACTCTTAGCGCAGTTTTTCGTCCAGCCACAAAACTCATGTAACTCATGTCCTTTGTAGTATGCCTCCAGACCATTGTATTTACGGTGTCTTCATCTCATCTTAAGCTGCCAAAGATACGCTAGGAGGAAACTTGGCGACCGAATTAGTGGGTATGCCCCGGCTAGGAAGTACCGGCAGGGGACTCCGCAGGTGCACCGGAGGGATGTGCAGAACTTTGCACTCCCAGTCGTTTTTCCTTGTCCCTGCCCACGTGACTAATGAAAACGAAACACGATTACCTGCTGCACCCCACACTGCATTAATTCCGCGTGCGAACGCGATAGACATCGGCGCGTTGGCTCTGGCTTGCTCGAGCTGGCGTGAGGGCCAGCCCGCCCAGGTGATGGCTTTATGGATCACCAAGGCACAGGCAGCACTGCGCAGCCCGGAGAGGACATTTCATCTCCTTATCTTAATTGTTTTGACGCTGAAATTAGTTCCAACAAATCGATGTTGTTAATACGGCCGCTCGAAGACCGGTTCCCGTCGCTAACCTAGCCTTTGCACCCCTTTGCTTGCGCGTTCCCTTGAAGGATTACGAAGGATTACACCATCCACCGGAAATTTTGATTCGGACGATCCAGTTTCGAGTAGGGCCTGACTTCCAAAAAAAAGGTTTCTCGGTTTGGGAGTAGATTTATTTCAAAACAAGATTCGTTGATCTGCATTTTTGGACGGCCAGCAACGCAAGAGTCCCTTCTGGATTCTTCGGTTCACCTGAAAGGGCTTTCGGTTGCCGCCTCAGTCCCTCGCCTGCCTAATCAAGGCAGTGTCACGAAGCCACCGACACAGATACTGTGTACACCAATTATCGCCCACACCTCAAGCCCCGCTGCCCTTTGATCAGCGTGTGTGTGTGTGTGTGTGTGTGTGTGTGTGTGCTCTTATCTGTCCGCCACTCGAACCAAGAGTAACGAGAGCATTCGAATCTGCCCTTTCTTTCTTTTTTATGGCTGCCATGCGCTTCTCTGATTGAAGACGCCGCTGCCTTGTCACCGTGCTTTCTCCATTTTTCTCTCTTCGAAGTTGTTGTTGTTATTGTTTCCTGCTCTGGGTTCTTGTTGTTGTTTGTCGCGAGTCACCGTGACGGTCAGTGGCTCCGCGTCGGCGCGGGCAGTGAGAAACGCACGGCTGTCCGGATGCGATATGATTCCCAATTTGTTGCGAGAATGCGCTGGTAATGCGCACTGACCTCTGTGCGTGTGTGTGAGAGAGAGAGAGAGTAATTTGCATCTTGGTATGTGTAGGCGCGCGAGAGTGGCGCGGCAGGATGTGCCTTGCTGGACATGGGGATGGGAAGTGCACAAAAGCCAAAATATTTGACAGAATCATCCCTTCATTTAATCCTCGTGAAATATCACAGCCGACTGATCAGTGAGTGCCCGAATGCTAGCCAGATCCTTAAAGCTTTCCTCGTTGAGGTGAGGGCTCAGTGTCCGTAGATCTGCACGACGTAGTTGAGGCCGTGGCCGCGCTGCGAGTGGAAGCGCAGCAGGACGTTCTTGTAGCCGATGCCGCCGTGCTTCACCTTGACCACGCCGTTCTTGCCGTCCTGGCGCTGGTCGAGGACCTGCGGAGGGGAATCAACGATGTAAACAAGTCCAAATGGCGCCGCCGGCGGTCCCAAAAATGTCGCCGTTGGCGTACCTTGATGCAGGAAATGGTGAAGGGGACCTCGCTCTTCTTCGGGTACACGATGTCGGCGTCGCGGACCACCATCCAGATACTTTCCTTGTAGGCCGTCTCCGTGAGCAGGAGCCTGGACAAACGAAAACAGGAAAACGTCAGCCTTTTAGAAACAACAACAAAAGTCCCCCACGGGGTTTACGGGCCGTCCCCGACTTGCGGGCCGTGATCTTGGAGGTGTTGGGGACGCATAACGAGGCACAGCCGCGGCCCACAGGTGGGGCGCTAACACTGTAACCCTGGCCTTGCCTGCCCGGCCCGCGCGACGTGTTTGTTCAACTGAGCATGCGCGCACACACTCTCTCACACACACACACACACACACACACTCACTCTCTGACACGGCGTGATGACAGGTTGCGCAATGAGGATACTGACCTGTCCTGCCAGGTGGTGCTGCCGATGATGACGCTCTGGTCTTTGCCGCCGGCCAGCGGCACGGCGGTCAGGTTGGAGTAGAAGCCCGGCGCCAGGGACATGGCCGTCGTCGGGGCGCTGCAGGCCAGCACGGCCAGCACCAGGCCACACGCCGCCACCATGCTCGTCTGGGGAACCAAACAATTTCATAAGCCGTCAAATTGACAAGCAAAGGGAAAAATTGTGCCATAATTTTCAAAATTTTTATATTTGTTTTTGTGACGATTTTTTTGACGCCCACGCAGCTTATTTTTCATAACGAGCTGTGCCGCGAGTGCCAAGCCGACACCTACCTGCCAGTTGATCGCCATGATGCCTCTTTGCCGGTGTCTAGCGACAGTCTGCCGAAGGAGCGCCGCCACCTGGTTTATAAAGCGGGCCGGTAGAGTGCGCTCGGAGCGGAGGCGCGTCAACACAGGCACCCTTCCTTCCAATCAGCTATCTCGCGGCAGCCAGGCAGTGCCATAGGCCCTCGTGAGTCACACCACCACAGTGCGGTCCACCGCGTCACCGTTACGATATGACGTCTTTGTTTGCCAGCTCTTGAGACTTTTTCGTTTGGAAAACGGGCCATGCAGATAAGGGTGGCCGAACAATTCTGGGAATCTCTCAAGGAGCACATCCTGTTTTTTTGGCGCGCCGCTCGACTTCGACTCCCCCGCGTTGCTATCCGCTTCCTCGAACTTCTCCTTTAACGAGCGTTAAAATCCCCCGGCTCATACCGCCTTCTTAAATCACGCCGCCGAGACAAAATACAATGAGATAATAAAACCCTGGCCGCATGCACGCGCATCCACGCCGCTCTCATAGCCAACAACAACGACGAGGTCTCAATCTCGGACGATTCATGGACGCGGAGTAAATTGATTTTTCAGTGCACCGAGCACAAATCAAACGGCCGGCCACCAAACTACACGGATGGGCCCGGAGGGGGCGGGGCCGGAGGAAAGGAGGGGGGGGGGGGAGGGTCTGATACCCGTCCGGCTGGGCGGGGCCTGCCTGAGTGGCGCGCGGCGGCTCAGATTACCGCCGCCGAGATTCGCCGCTTGTCGACTCCACGCCACCTATGATTTTCGACACGCCAAACTGGAATCTCAAGTCAGCCGGGAGGCGAGGATGCGCGAGGATGCGCGCGGTGGCGGCGTTTTCGGTGGCGCCGCCGTGCCGGTCGAGCGGGCCGCCGTGATTACAGTCGCTCGGTCTCTCTCGCACTCGTTGCAGCTTGGCTTGTGCGGAATTCGACTGTGTCAGGGAATTAAGTTTACAGGACGGGCTGAGGGACGAGACGCCTTGTTGACGCTGTCGCTGCCGGGCGCCGCGGCGGTAGGCAACTCCGCGCACGCCACACGCGGCTGCCCTCGGGTTGCCTACCGCGCATTGCCATTACCACTAAAGGCTAGACCAAGCGGCCGGGACGCGCTTCGAGTGCGAGAGAGACGGCGAGCCCTGTTCGGAGCCAGCCTGCTGGCCGCTGGTTCCACAGAAAACGAGAATGAGTGAGGGATGCTGCTGGGCGTGGCGTCGTCGTGGCAGCCCGGTGGCGGTGAAGACCGGACGGCCACTTAACGAGGTGCGGATAGGTGTGCGCGCTCCGAAAGGGCTGCCAGGGCTACCAACCCGGCGGGCCCAGCGCGGGAAAAGAGGCGTAAATATTTATAAGTTTTCCACTCCGGGCCCTGCTGCTGCAGTCTTTCCCACCGTCGTCGTGGCCAGGACAGAACGTTCTCCACGGCGTTGTTGTCGCGTGGCCACGTGTTGCCACCGAGGGGTGACAAAGGCGCGGTAGCTGTCTTTACTGTGCTCTTTGAGGGAAAAGAAATTCTTAAACTGCAAGGAAGCAGCAATGAGCGCCAAATTCCTCCCTTGGAGTGAAATAATTTGAAATAAAAACCTTGCCTGGTTAATCTCACCGTGTCGTGCACTCTGTGGCCGGGCAGACCGCTTAGCGAGGGTCCCCCCGGCAGGTGCGGAGCGGGCGGGGCAGTCGGGAGAAATATTCACGATTAGCAGCGGCAGCAGCCAGAACGGAGTGCCAATCACCCCGGCCGGCCACTTGACTCCGAAAAAACAGCACATTAGCAGGAATAACATTACAGCAACACCTTTTCGTCCGACGGCTTTCGCACCTCGCTGCAGCCGCTGGCCGGCCGCACCTTGCACTCACCCGCCCCGCCCCGCCCCGCCCCCTCCGGACGCTCCGAATCTCGTTCGTTAAAAGCATCTGATGCTATCGATGTATCGAAGTGGCGGTGCGTTCAAGGCTGCGCTCCAGTCCGAGTCGACCCTGGGCACCCTGGGCAGGTGGATCGTGACGCGGTGCGTAGGCGCGGGCGGGGCGGGGCGGGGCGGGGCGGGGTGGATCGAGCCGTGCAATGATGAGTTACCGGCCGGCCCATAAATTTCGGCCAACACGGTGAATGCGAGCTGCTTGTTCGGTTTTAATCTTCTCCTAATGAAACCCTCTCTTTCCTTACTTTCCCTTCCTCGTCGCGCCTTCTTCTGCTGCTTCTTATTCTTCTTCTCCTTCCCGCGCGACGGGATTTTCTCGTAACATGTTGATTGTGAGGTTATGTACATTTTAGAATCCCGTGTGCTTTAACACGTGGCCGTGGCTGCACGTGGTGGTCGCAGTCAACGTGTTGGACCACCAGTTTTATGAGACGTTGCTGGCGTTGGGTTCGTTCGGATGGCGTCTCCGAGATCCGAATTCCATTTTTTGAATGGCCATCTGCATTTGTCGTCACTTGGTCTTGATTAAATATTGTTTAGAAATCGGTTGCGCTGTTAATCCCAAAACCTGAATATTTTAAGATTCTCGGAAGAGTCCAAACAGAACCGATCTGAGTTCGGAGCAATTGATTTCCCATTCCTAACCTCAAAATGTGTCCCTCGTGTTGCAGAAAGATGGGCCTGGCCAGCGAGCAGGAGGTGTGGCGGTCGCCGCAGCAGGTGCACGCCGTGGGCTCGTCGCCGCTGTGCGCGCGGCTGCCCGGCCTGAGCCCCGGCCAGGACAAGCAGTGCCAGCTGTACCAGGACCACATGGCGCCCGTGGGCCGGGGCGCGCACGCCGCCATCTCCGAGTGCCAGCACCAGTTCAAGGAGCGCCGCTGGAACTGCTCGGCCGCCGCGCTGGACCAGACCCTGTTCAGCAGCGTCATGAAAGTCGGTGGGTCCCACAGTGGCGGGCCGGCCGCCAAAAATGATGAATGTGTCGATATGTCGGCAGCGGTGGGCGTTCCCTAACATGGGGTTCCAAAATTAGAGATCTGAATTTCGGAACGAAGTTGCTTAAGGCGTAGCGCTGGTAACGCTCGCCGCTCAGCACTGATTCAGAGTGTCGTCTCTGTCTCTCTCGCACCTTAGCGGAACGACCCGTGAGTGCGAGAGAGATGACTCTCGGAGTGCAGGGGATGAATGCGATGCTTTGCCCGCAGCGAGTCGCGAGGTGGCGTACCTGCACGCCGTGACGGCGGCGGGCGTGGCGCACGCCGTGTCGCGGTCCTGCCGCGACGGCCACCTCTCTTCGTGCGGCTGCGCGCGCTCCGGCCGGCCCAGGGACCTGCACCGCGACTGGATCTGGGGCGGCTGCGGAGACAACCTGGAGTACGGATACAAGTGAGTGCCCCACTGCGGTGTACCGCCACTGTAGCGCCTGGCTGCGTTGGCGGTAGGCAACCCGTTGCGCTGCCGACTGGCCAGGCGCTCGAAACGACGTCTGCCTCTTCCTCACGGTGCTCGTCTGCCCACAGGTTCACCCAGGGCTTCGTGGACGTCCGGGAGCGCGAGAGGAAGCTGCGGCGCGGCAGCCGGGAGCAGGCCCGGGCCCTCATGAACCTCCACAACAACGAGGCCGGCCGGAGGGTGAGTAGGAGGAGGACGACGACGGGGTGCATGCCCTCAGACCCTCCAGACCGAACCGACCGTCGACCGCGCGGACCCCTTTGGACGCATGTCCGTTGATCGGCGTGATGGATGAGGCGGGTGGCGCACCGCGGCCACCCCCCCCCCCCCCGCCGCGCCCCGCCCCGCCCCGCCCCGCCCCGCCACCACCGCGACGGCCCTCCTCGCCTCGAGGGGGTCGCCCCGCGCGCCGCCGTCACCGCCGTCGAGGTGTGAAGAGGGTCCCGGGGTCGTCGGCGTGCCCTCGGCGTGCCCGTCGACACCACCAATCAAAATGATGTCTTCTTGCTCCGGCCGTTCTGGGTGGCACCGCGGCGCGCCGCAGCGGCATCGCCTACACTGCCTAATCCGAATCTAATGCCATTACCGCGAGGGGCCCCGCAGGGGAAAGGACTGTCTCTCTCTCTCTCTCTCTCTCTCTCTCTCTCTCTTTGTCTGCGTGTCTTTCTATCTCCGTTCTCTCTCTCTGCTCTCCGCCGCGTGTCTCTTCTTCATACACTTTGTGGCGCGTTACGGCACCTAATGAGAAAAGGAATGCAGCCGTCTGGGGGAGGGGGGGGGGCATGAATAATGCAACTTGCACCGAGTCGTCCTTCGAAACAAAAGTTGCGTCTCATTACGACTCTGATGAGTCGGCGTGCAATTAATGCGCAGGTAAAGCCGAATGCAGCAAAAAGCGAGGTGCCCGCAGTGACGGCCCGGTGCACCGCAGCCGCCCATCGGCACTGTCTCTGGCACTCTGCTGCCAACCCAGCGAGTGCGACAGAGACGCAGGATGGTACGGGGGATCCGAACGGTTCGCGTCAGTGGACGAAAAGCGCGCGCCGCGGGATGCGATGTGTACGCACGGGCTTCCAACTTGCTGGGGTGCGGCGGCTGCGTTGGTGTAGTTCGAGGAAAATTGTAATCAGTGGAAGTGGCGTGGCGAAGGCCGGGGCTGGGGCCGGGCCGAGCCCTGGAGATGAAAGCAGTGCGAGGCTCCCCGAACTGCCCCGGGGCTCCAGCGGGGCTCCAGCGGGGCTCCAGCGGTCCCAGCAGCGCCGGCTGGCAGGGCGGACGCCGACGCGGCTCGCTTCGAGTCTATGCTGACCGTCTGGGCATTTTGAATTTTTTCGTTACCATCAACTGACTTTCAAAATAAAATAATTCACCCCTGTTTTCATTTTTGTTTTCAAAATTTTAGGCATTTTTATTCTTTTAAATTTACATATTGACTTTTCAAAAACTTTTTAAAAAAAATTCTAGTTGTTTGTGAGGGCAGCCCAGTGGTTCTCAACCTTAGGGTCGCGACCCCAAGCGGGGTCGCGAAATTTTTTTAAGGGGTCGCGGCGATGCTGGGGTCGTGTTTTAGGCCGATTTTAAGCAGCCACTGCGTCTGATCCGAGGCGGGCATTTTGCTCCCTCAACGGGCAATGGTCTTTGGACCTTCCTTTAGCATGCCTTTGTTACGGAGTGCAATTTTCAGTCTTAGTTTGGGGCAGTATTGTCTCAAAGTTGGCCGAAACGCTCAGAAATGTCTATGAAAAATCGTGTTTTTGGGGCCCATTTTAAGCAGCCACTGCGTCTGATCCGAGGCGGGCATTTTGCTCCCTCAACGGGCAGTTGGTCTTTGGACCTTCCTTTAGCATGCCTCTGTTACGGAGTGCGATTATCAGTCTTAGTTTGGGAGCAGTATTGTCTCAAAGTTGGCCGAAACGGTCAGCAGTGTCTTTGAAAAATCGTGTTTTGGGCCCATTTTAAGCAGCCACTGCGTCTGATCCGGGCGGGCATTTTGCTCCCTCAAGGGCAGTATGTCTTTGGACCTTTCCCTTTTGCATGCCCTTTTTTACGGAGTGCAATTATCAGTTTAGTTTGAGAGCAGTATTGTCTCAAAGTTGGCCGAAACGCTCAGAAATGTCTATGAAAAATCGGTTTTGGGCCGATTTTAAGCAGCCACTGCGTCTGATCCAGGCGGGCATTTTGTCCCTCAACGGGCAAGGTCTTTGGACCTTCCTTTAGCATGCCTTGTTACGGAGTGCGATTATCAGTCTTATTTTGGGGGCGATTGTCTCAAAGTTGACCAAAAAAGTCACAACGATTTTTCAAAGACACTTGCGACCGTTTTGATCGACTTTGAGACAATACTGCTCCCAAACTAAGACTGATAATCGCACTCCGTAACAAAAGGGATGCTAAAGGAAGGTCCAAAGACCAACTGCCCGTTGAGGGAGCAAAATGCCCGCCTCGGATCAGACGCAGTGGCTGCTTAAAATCGGGCCCCAAAAAACGATTTTTCATAGACATTTCTGAGCGTTTCGGCCAACTTTGAGACAATACTGCTCTCAAACTAAGACTGATAATTGCACTCCGTAACAAAGGCATGCTAAAGGAAGGTCCAAAGACATACTGCCCGTTGAGGGAGCAAAATGCCCGCCCCGGATCAGACGCAGTGGCTGCTTAAAATCGGCCCAAAAAACGATTTTTCAAAGACACTGCTGACCGTTTCGGCCAACTTTGAGACAATACTGCTCCCCAAAATAAGACTGATAATCGCACTCCGTAACAGAGGCATGCTAAAGGAAGGTCCAAAGACCAACTGCCCGTTGAGGGAGCAAAATGCCCGCCTCGGATCAGACGCAGTGGCTGCTTAAAATCGGCCCAAAACACGATTTTTCATAGACATTTCTGAGCGTTTCGGCCAACTTTGAGACAATACTGCTCCCAAACTAAGACTGATAATTGCACTCCGTAACAAAGGCATGCTAAAGGAAGGTCCAAAGACCAGTTGCCCGTTGAGGGAGCAAAATGCCCGCCTCGTATCAGACGCCGTGGCATGTTAAAGGAGGGGTCCCGTGGGGGGCGCGAAATTTTTCCTGGGGGTCGCGGAAATTTTTGGCTTCAAATTTGGGGTCGCGAGCCGAGAAAGGTTGAGAACCGCTGGGGCAGCCTCTTTTGGCCGAAACAGTAACGGACTGGAACCTAGCTACACTCTAAATGTAGGGTGCCCAGAAACTGGGCGACATGGCACCCTAAAAAGTGGGGCGGGCGACAAAGGCACCCAGTTTCTGGGCACCCTACATTTAGAGTGTAGACGCGGGCCCGGCCCGAGGCCCGGCCGCGGCCGGCGTGTGATCCTCGAGGTGGATCCAATGGACGTCATTAATGCGGTTCGGCTGGACTCGGGGAACGTCTCTATTAGGCGGATCGATTTGTCATAACGATTGACTGGCGAGACGCGGGGGAGTCGCCCCGAGTCGCCCCTCCCACGTCTTTCCTTTCCGACGAAAATAAATTAATGAGCGCACCGAACCGGGCGCGCGTTCGCTTGCATTTGGGAATCAATCATATAGGTTCTATTCCCAGTTCTGGTGGCCATTTTTTGCGAGTGCCCCGACCTGATCCAACTTATCCATACTTGAGCTGAATTAACCTTACTTTAAACCTACCTAACCTCACTTTCTGATTGCTTTCGCAGGCCGTGATCAAGAAGTCCAGCGTGACGTGCAAGTGCCACGGCGTGTCGGGATCGTGCTCGCTCATCACGTGCTGGCAGCAGCTTGCCTCCTTCAGGGAAATCGGTAAGAACTTATTTTCACGTTTTGTAAATGAATAATCGTTGTCAAAAGTGGCAAAATGATAGTTGCGCGCCCATTCGTCGGTCCTGCCGCCGGTCTAAATCCGGCACCCCCTGCAGGTCGTGCGCGGTGGCCGGAAATCCGGAAATGGCGCTCCAGCACGACGAGGCCAATCTGGCGCTCACTTCCGGTCCGACTCCCAGAGGGTGTAGGTGCCCCCCGGCGAAGAGCAGGACGATGGCCAATCACAGTGCACGGGACGGAGTCCGACCGGACGACTGCCAAACGAACGCGAGCGCACTCTGGATTCCGCCTATGGCGGCGGTCGCACCTGCACATCTCTCAGATACACTGGAGACAGGCCGTCGCGTCGTGGAGGCGGTGGAGGGGCAGGCCGTTGATGGAGTGCTTGGCGACCGCAGGCCAGGCCGTCCAGCCGCGCGCCCGCATCCACGGCGTCCACGGTGTGCTGGCAAGGCCGCCGAGGACTCGCCCTGTCCGGCACGAACCGCAAGGGGCGGAGCGCCGAAGCGGAAGAGAGATGAATGCATAATTTCATGGCAGTAAGCTTGAACTATCCGTGACAACAGGGAGGGCCAGGTGTTTGTTCGGACGGCAGGTCCATGTTCGGGACAGGAGCGCCGGCGAGGCAAGGGGTCTGGCGAATACACCACCTATCTGGACGGCCTGTCGGAATACGGCTAATACTGTGAGTTATGACCCGAGGGTGGGGGGCTGGCGCCGGCGTCCTGAACCACTCAGCGTAGCGAGCCCTTTCACACTTACGTTAGAAACGTGTTCGTAGACACACACACACACACACACACACACGCACACACACTTACGTCCACGCCCACACGCAGGAGTGGACTCTTCCCCATTCCTTTCATCGCCATGCCCGATATGGTCCGCCCTTCCTGTATTCTCCCAATTCTTTTGGCGGAATAAATTTGCGTCTCGGCGCGAGATTTACGGTCGCGCGCCTGAGTGTGAGAGTGAGAGGGAGTGTGTGTGTATGTGTGCGAGAGAGAGAGCGTGCGGTGCGCCCCTGTATCATTGCGTGATGCGCGTCCTACTTACGCCCCTTTCCCGAATTCGCTTCTCCCCGCGTCGCGTAAATCAATCATGGAGCAATCGGAGCGATGCACCGCCGGCACCGCCACACGGCAGCGCGTCCCGGCGGCCGAGTTCCGGTGAAGCCGAAGCCACACGGGAGAGAGAGAGAGAGAGAGAGAGAGAGAGAGAGAGAGAGAGAGAGAGAGAGAGAGAGAGAGAGAGAGAGAACGCCATCACGAAATGGAGTGTCACTGTCGCTCCTACAGGACGCGGCGGCGTCAGCAACGTGACGAACTCCTCTGCGAATTGCCCACTCTAAGTTTCTTTATCATGTTTACCACGAGGGTTAGCCAGGCGTGAAGGAACCAGGCACTTTTGGCTGTGATGTCTGCATCCCTTTTAACATTGCGCTGATATTGATGAGTGGTTTTTCATCCGGTGCCCCATTTGACCGCTATGCGCGCCAATCAAAGGCCAGTTCGGCCGGGCGATGCGGCGGTGGGTTGCCTACTTCAGCCCAGTGCCTGGTAGGCAGGAAGGCAGAGGCTGGGCTGCATTGTGCTGCATTTGACTCCAACCAAACCGGATCCACGGAGAGGACCACCCGAACGGTTGGCTTCTGTGTGGACCAATCAGCGTTGAGAGGAAACAGTAGTAGTTTTCTGGGCGGCATTACCTTCTGCTCTATTCCCCTCAGGATCCGGTTTGGGTTTGGTTACAGTCAAATGCCCCATTGTTGCCCAATGTGCCCCCTTGTGTCGTCACCCAGCGGTCGTCCCAGCTTCCCGGCGGTGAGAGATTCGCGTCCGTTTTGGGGCCACGCCACGCCGCCACTGCGACGCCACGCGCATTCCTGTGGGCGCCCTCAATGTTGTTGTTGTTGTTGTTTTGTGATGCGCCAGCCACCCGATCCCCTGGGTCCGGTTGACTCCGGGCCGCTCCGGGCCGCTCCGGGCCGGCCGGGCTTGACCGAGCATGAGCATTGGCCAGGGAGGCATGAGCATACGTGCATCGGGCAGCCGCCCTGGCCGCCCTGCGCTTGATCCGGCCCTTCCCCAGGGTGAGAGAGAGAGACAGAGAGAGAGAGAGAGACTCGCTTGACCGACGGCGCTACCGGAGCGGTGCGCCAAAGACTGGGCCGCCGCGCGACTAGAGTTTCAGGCAGCGACAAAAGGAGGAGAAAGAGCAAAGGCAAGCCCCAGCCCTTTCTGGCCGCTGCCGCGTTACGTGGACGTGCCCGGGGCCGACGTGCCCGGCCACAGCGGCCACAGGCGGGGAGCTTCTGCTGGACGTCAACCGATACCTCGTGCCCGTCGATGCCTGACGAGACACGGAGGTCGAAACTCGAAAACGGCGCCAGCCTCTGCTCTCGAGTCTCTGTGTGCGTGGGGTAGTTCCGCTTTTCTGCCCCGCGAGCGCGGCTCGTTTGAATCTCGCGCGGCGGCCAGCGCGCGGAGTCTCGCCGCGGTGGCGTTGCGCCGCGCCGCCGCCAGATGGCAGCACCGGCTGAGCGCGCGCGGCGCCGCGGCGGCCGGGGGGAAGTTCCACATCTCCACGCCGCGCCAAGAGGCCGCGCGGTCCGGAGCGTGGGGCCGCTCCTCGTGACGACGTGCAACGCTTGATCCATTCCACTGTTCCACTGTTCCAGGCGACCACATCAAGGAGAAGTACGACAGCGCCACGGAGGTGCGCGCCAGCCGGAGGGGCCGCCTGCAGCTGCGCGACCCGCGCTTCACGCTCCCCACCGCCTCCGACCTCGTCTACCTGGACGAGTCGCCCAACTACTGCGTCCGGGACCTCACCGTCGGCTCGCTGGGTACGGCCAACTCGGCGAACCGCCTTCATTTGGGCCCTTGTTGTTGTTGTTGTTGTTGTTGACGGCGGCGTTGGGTTCCAGGCACGCAGGGGCGCCACTGCAACCGCACCTCGCACGGCATGGACGGCTGCAACCTGATGTGCTGCGGCCGCGGCTACAACACGCAGAAGATGACGGTGCGGGAGCGGTGCGACTGCAAGTTCCACTGGTGCTGCTACGTCGAGTGCAAGATGTGCACGCAGACCGTCGAGGTGCACACCTGCAAGTGAAGGCACCGCGTCGTCGGGGACGTCGCTCCACGAACAGTGATTGTGCTCAAAGTTGGGTGGGAATGATGATGATGATTCAAGAGGTTTTGTAAGATAAGGAACTGGGACATTGTTGCGACGTTGTTTTTAGTGAGGAGAGAGAGAGAGAGAGTTGTGTGGTCTGTAAATAGCGCATCGAGTACGCTGTAAATACCGCTTCATTTTGGACACTGATCATGCGACATATCAGCTCTAAGAGACAAACCCGAACCGAGTTTTGTGACCCACATTCTTCGCGTCGAGAACGTGTCGCTGAAAGTGAGGGCGTTGTGACTTACAAAAATGTTCTCTGTGCCATAATTCCATCGTAAATTGTCAATCCGTTGTTAGCTTAGAAAGACGTTTGTATGTTCTTGTAGCGGTTTTTCTGAAACTAATATGTTCAAGTACTGTCCTTTAGTGTTTGCTGTAGTTGCTTTTGACTCTCATGTTGTCGATTTATGAGAGCAGAGTACAGTATTCTCTATCTAGCATCATAGACTTCGTTTTTAAACATAGATTTCTCTTGAGACACTCACATTCCAATTTTATTCCCAGCACCTCGTTGTACTTAAAACGTAGTTTGTCTTCGCGTGCGTAGAGTAGGGTTCGAAATTGTTATAAATTTCAAACCAGCAAAAACCTGCAAACCTCCCTTTCAAACCAAATATGAAGCTACTTGATCGTGTAATGTTGAATTTCCTGTACACTTCTCCAGTCGAAAAGTGCCTCAGTGACGTTCGTTTCAGCCAAAAAAGAATCGAGCGTCGATCGTCCTAGTTTTGACCTTTAGCCGGGCCACGGTTGAAAACACCGGTTCCAGGTCCGAAGGAACGCGATCGACGCCAAGTATTATTGCTTTTGCTCATTGCAACAATGTACATACGTTTCACCTGCCTTCCTGTCATCGTACCTTCCAACAAACTCTGTAGTTACGAGAATGATTATTTATTGTATGGAATAACTTATATAGATGTGTTGTACAGTAGCGACTTCTTTTTGTGTATTCGTTATTACATAGTTAAACTTTTATTTAATAAATCTTGTAAAATAACAGATTTGGGCCGCGAACGCGTGTCTTATTCCCACACACACAAAAAAAAAGAACGACGAAAAACTAAAACCAAAGAACCTCTTCCCCCAGTTCAGAAATGACCCTATCGGTCAGTAAGTCCCTCCTGGCTCTCTCGACAGCGCCGGGAGAGATGGCCTTCTCGCATGTCAGCGGTTACACAACTGGTGGACTGATTCCGAACAGTCGCTGTCTCTCTCGCACTCCCACGGGACGCGCTTTTAGTGCGAGAGACACACACACAGTGATGTTCGGACTCGGCCTGCAGCCGTCTCGTCGCTGGCCAATCGGCCAAGCCCTCGGCCCAGCCATGGCGACCATCATGCAAATGAGAGTCCGTCGACTGTCCACCGCCTGAGCCGCACGGGTAGGCAACCCAGCCGGCACCAGCAGCGCCTGAATGCAGCCAAGGCAGCGGCGACGTCCTCCAGGACCGCCCCGATCAGGTTCGAGTCCAAGGAGGCGAGCCCGCAGGCCGCGGCCCCGCACCGCGACGCCACCCCCGCGGCTCTCGCGTGCCGCCGACTCTCGGCGCCCCTCCCCAACAAGTCCCCCGAGCGCGCCGCGTCGGCCGCGTCACCGACCCGCGGACCGGCGGGGCGGCCGGCTCGGTCACCAGACGGGGACCGGTCCTCCGCGGAGCCTCTCGTCGACCAGCGCGCTCGCGTCCACCGAGTCGACGGCGTCCTCGCGGCCCGGGGGCACAGTCAAGAAGACCGACACACGCGTCGAGGGGTTTGCCTACGCCGCCCGGCTCGAGTCTCAGCGCCGTCGACACTTGAACTAGGTTGGTGCGTCGCAGCTGTGAGACGGATAGACACTAGATAGTAGATAGCGGGCCAGACGCGGCACTGCTCAGCATTCGCGTTATCGGATGCAGTGGCGGCGACAAAGCGCGCTTTTCACTACTTTCGCCGTTATCGTCTGCTGCACTGCGAAGCACTGCCACTGCGGCGACTGCGGAGGCTAGAGCTGCCGAGCGAAAGGCGGGACCGCCCCGCACGCCCCCCGCGCCGCCTCCGCTCAGCTGTGCCGTGGCTGTGCCCGCGGTCCACGGGGGTGGCGCGGTCGTCGCGGGGTGACAACCGGACGACTGGAGGGGGTGGGGGATGCGGGCGCGCGGGGGTGCAGACGTTGGGAAAGGGGGGGGGGGGACGCCGACGCCGCCCGCAGCCTGGACTGGAGCGGAGAGTGAGGTTATGTTCGCCTGGAGTCCTCCGCTGGCGGCCGCTGGTCCGCGTCGGCTAGTGTCGGGTTTGCGCGTTACAGACGACGGCGGCCGCGGGGAGTGTTTTCGGTCGTCGTTTCTCGGCCGCGAAGGGTCGCCAGAGCGCCAGGAATGGATGACAACGCCGCCTTGACGTCGCGCCAGAGGAATTCTCTCCAGCTCCAGCGAGACTGAGGCTTAGGCTCTCTGGAACGACAAGCGGCGCCGCCAGGAAGCGCAACCCAGTGGCTTGGAGTGAGTTTGGTTTGACGGACCCGTGCGATGGGCACGCCGTCAGCTGTGCCTGGGGCGTCGCAACCGTACCCAGGGCCGTCTGCTGCCAAAAACTGGCTGTTAATCAGTGTTTCTGTCAGGGGGTGTTTGTAAACAAAAGTCCGTGTACTAGGCGTCATAACCTGTACAGTTTTCATTGTTGTTTTGTGAAGTTACTGTTTGAATTGAATTCATTTGTCAAACTAAATTTTAATTCGAGCGCATTTTAATTAGGACATTGGAACAATCAATATTTCAGTTGTTTCACATCATATAATGTTGTTCGCTGCTACCAGTAACATCTTTCTTATTTTGTGTTTTAGGTTGCGCTTCACCATGTTGTCAGACCGACACTGAACCATTGTTCTTCTAACTATGGGCTATGATTGTGGTAGAATATTGTTAAATACTACAAGTTCATAATGGCCATTGGTGAAGATGGGGCTGGCGATCACAGTAGTGAAAGATCGATGGAGACACCCACTGCTCCAGAAATGGAGGCTGCCACCACAACTTCGCATGCCTCAAACAGTTCGGGTGGATTTGCAAGCGGTGTTATACCTGGAGTTAGAGAAGCATCAAGGAAACTTCAGCTGAAAATGACTTTCAAGCCTCTGTCATCTCCGAAAAGAACTGGTGAGTTAAAATGCAACTCACATGTCTGCAGAAGTTACAATAATTTTGCTATTAAAAATCAATTTTCCTTTTGAGTCTTCTTTGCTGGGTCGTGAGACCTTGTGATTGTTAAGAGTACAGTAAAAGTATACATCATCAAGAGACTGTACTATACTGTTGACGCAACTTTGGACTTTCTGCAGACATGTCTTGTAATTATTTATTGTGAAGCGCTTATCATTTTGTCACTTCTGCCGTTTCTGCGGAAATTCAAATAAGGCACAAACTTTGTATTATAAATTATTGGCATGTTGATGGGATAAATGGATTCATTGGACAATGCCTACTATTTTCCCAGAGGTGTATTCAAGGGTAATAGGTGAGGAACAGCTCTAATAACACTCCCATATTCTAAATTTTTAAAATTTAAAAAAACTAGGGTTTTAATAACATTCCAGTGATTTTTTTTTTTTTTGCAGCTTGGGTTTCTTTTTGGGGAAATTTTTTGAATAGCAAGCTTGCTGCGCCGTGACACAGGCCATGCTGCAGTTTAGCTGCGTAGGCGGGATGCAAGGATGTGTGTGTGACTGTGTGTGTGTGTCGAGAGGAAAGGAAGGCTTGGCTGGGGCGGGGCGGGCGGGGCGGGGCGGGGCGGGGCGGGCGGGGCGGGGCGGGGGGGCGGGGCGGGGCGCGTCCGGCGGCACTGCAAGTCCCAGTCCGGCACCGCGTAGGCGCACTCGTTCTCAATCTGGACTAAAGCGAACTCGGCTTGGCTTGGCTTCCTCGGCGGCGATTGGACGGGACGGACGCCACGCGCGCGCACATTCAAGCCCCGTCTCTCTCGCACGCCGACGTTACGCCATCACGCCCCACGAGCGCGAGAGAGACAGAGCGACGGTGGAGTACGGCAGAGCACTGTGCTATCTCTGTGCGCTCTCCAGCGAGTAGTGTCGCGGCGTCACGACGACGGCGTCGCTGCCTCTGCCGCCTCGTCGCCCCGCGGCCCCGGCGCGCGCGGACTGACGGGGACCTCTGGACCCCGCGTCGTCGTGGACGGATGGAAGTCGAGATGACGTGATCGCTGTGCGACGCCAGTCCAAGCAGGCGAGCCAGCGGCTCGATTCCGAGCAGTGCTCTGTCTCTCTCGCACCCCTGCGCTCTGCGCGACTCGGCGGCGCTGTTGTCCGCGACTGGCGGCGGCCGGCACGGCGCCTCGCGACAGAGGGCGCGGTATCTGCAGGCTGATGCCGACCAGTCGCTGCCCCCGGCCCGGACGGACCGCCGCACGAGAGCGACAGAGACGGAGCGACGCGAGCGGAATGGGCCTGCAGTGCGATACGGGCGTAGGGCCCCGCGTCCGCCGTCCGCGTCCTTGACCCCCGGGAGGGCCTCGGGCACTGCTGCCAGGGCATGCCGGGCATCCAGGGCGCGGCACTCGTCTGGGCCGACCGGGCCTCGCCGCCGCGGTCAAGTACCTGGCCGCCTACCGCCGCGCCGCGTGTCGTTGGAGGAAGGGAAGGAAGGGCTCGCGGTGGGCGGATGTCGGACTTCCGGAGGACACGTCGCGGCCGGGCACGCCGGGCAGCGGCCTGCAGGGAGACGACTGTCTCCGGCTCCTCGTACTGCTCGCCACGCCGATGAGACGATGACCGACCACGGCGGCCTGCGCTCTCGCCTTCCCCGCCAGGATGCCATAACTTTCAACGCGCGCCTTGCAGCCGAGTGGATTAGGACACGGGGACGGCGTCGAGGGGCGGGCCACGGCCACGGCACGGCCACGGTGCAGGGGGACGCGGAAGTGGACCCTCAATCCGATCCCCCCGGGCCTACCCGGGCCGGGTGGGGCGGGGCAGCGGCGGGGGATTCAATTTGTCACGTCGGCAGGGAAGTCCCTTGGCCCCCCCGGGTGCCGTGCACTCAATGTCAGCCAGACGGCGGCGCGGGTTCGACTCGTCTGTTCGCCGCTTGATTCTGGCGCCAAAATTCGAGCCCCCCGCGGTCGGTCCGCCGCGGTCCGCGCAGCAGCAGTTGTGGCAACGGTAACGCGCAGCCGCCATTGCCGTCGTCGTCGTCGTCGTCCTGCCCCGCGGAGCGATTCCGAGTCGAGTCCGTCTCGCTCGCGCCCCCAAGGCACGGCGCCCGACGCCCCACGAGTGCGACAGAGGCGACGCCACTCCCGGCATCGGTCTGCTGGTCGCCGGCGTGGCGTGCCAGCGCTGCTTCCTGCTGAATTATGTGCATGCCGTATTGCCCGCCCGGTTGACAGGGCGCGGCGCGGTCGGACGTCCCTGACCTCGGCGAGGCAGCGGAGTGGAGTGGACCGCCACGCGTTTTTAAATTGGCCTTTTATTTCCTTCATCTGTAAGTGTTTTTCTCTGACAGCGGCCCGCGCTCACACCAGGCACACCCCTATCCCATCCGCCCCTCGCCCTCGTTCCCTGCGACCCGCATGCGTCTCCAGGCGGCTGCAGCTTGCAGTGCAGGCCCCCATCTGCTCGCGAGGGAAGTGCGACTCCTGGAACGGCGGGGGAGGACGTCCCCGTGCGCCCGATCACCCCGTCCCTTGTCGGTGTCACGGCGATGATGGCTCGCCATGCGATGATGACAGAGCCCACGCGGCCGGCCGGGGCGTTGGGGCCCGTCCGGGGGCCCGTGCGGGGCGGGCACTGTTTGTGTACACTGCAAGTACACTCGCGCCGAGAAGTGTTGGCCTTTCGCTCGGCGTCGTCTGTTCTTATCGCCGCCCCGATGCGCGCCGTATCGCCGTGCTGGGGCTGTGCCGCTGTGCCCCAGCCACAGCCCCAGCGCCCCGAACCGTGGCTATCCGTCGCTCTGTCTCTCTCGCACCTCATTGCCCTCCGCGCTCCCCGCCGCGGTCTTCACTAGTTTCATGCCGAACGGGGCTTTGAAGCGCTGTCTCTCTCGCACCCCTCGGCGGTGCCGGGCGGTGCCCCACGAGTGCGAGAGAGACAGACCGGCCCCGGCGCGGCATTGACCGTGCGCCGTGCGGTAGATAGCGAGCCGAGCCGGCCAGCCCCGTGTCGGCCGACCTCGAGGCCGATGCGATACTTCTCCCTGGGCTGCTCCCATTTCGGTGCCCTGGTTCCAGGCGGTCGCCGCCTAGCTCGTCTGTCTCTCTCGCACCCAAAGGGACTTCCCCGCGCCGCGACAGCACTGTTGGGACGGAATCAGTTTGCCGGTGTAGTGGTGGTGCTGGTCGATCGCACTAAACGGCAAAATGCGGCCGAGCGCTTGCTGCTGGCATGCTGCGTCAAATCTCCCGCCAAAAATGGAGCGCTGCCATTGGCTGGCTGCGGGACAGCAGAGCAGGGCGCCTGTCTTCTCGACTCGCTCGGCCGGGGCGAGAGACAGAGCACTGTTCGGAAGCAGCCCGCGCAGGTGACTCACCTCGACTCTGCCTCTTTTACAAGCGCCCTTCCCCTCCCCCCTTCCCCGATGGCTGATTAGCCTTGCTAATAGTGGTGTAGGCGACCGCCCCGCACGGCCCCGCACGCACACAGTCGCACTGGGACACGTGGCTAGGCGTGTCTGTGTGCGCTTCGCCCCTTGGCGCCCCGCAGTGGCGTGGCTGGGCCTTGTTTACGCGCTACACTGGTGCGAATTTGGACGTCGTGGATCGCGTTGTGTCTGGCCGCCCCGCCCCGCCCCGCGATCCAACGTCCATTGAGTGGAGGCAGCCGTCGTCGTTTGGACGTTGCCATGTGCTCGCCTGCTCGCCGTAGACCCGAGGGCCCTCGAGGCGTGGGCAGACCTTTGGCAGTGCAGCGCTCAGCACTTTTGCGCGTAGTATTTAGAACGGCGTGGCGGTAGGGGCGGCCCGGGGCGGCCGGCCGCGTAGGTCGGGGTCTTGTTTGGGTGCAGCGAGATGCTGTCCGAGTCAAAGGTCCACCGTCGTCGTCGCCGTCGTCGGATCCAAGTGGAACGCGATCGGCTTGCTCGGCCACTCGCCGCTGAAAATTTCACGCGTTCCCAAGCAGAGTCCGGCAGCGCGCTTGCAAAAACAAAATAGCGCCGCTAACTGCTGCACGAGGGCGTGTGCGTGTGTGTGTGTGTGTGTATTTGTATACGTGGGCTTGCGTGTGTAAAACGTGTAAGTGTGTGTGTGTGTGCGTGTGTGTGTGTGTTGGTGGCGGAGAGGCGAGGAGGGACGCGCGCAGTTTGTTCGGCTAAATAGACACATCCTCGCTGCCCCTCCCCTTATTCTTCACACATACACATACACACACACACAGAGGCTCGCCACTCGTTATCGAGAAAGGCGCTATATTTGGCGGTCCGAGCGACGCGCACATCCTTTGGCGCGGTATTCGGGAATTCGCGCGGTTATTTCGCGCCGCGCGTGCTGCACGCCGCGATTCCGAAGAGAGAGAGAGAGAGAGAGAGAGAGAGAGAGAGAGAGAGAGAGAGAGAGAGAGAGAGAGAATGCACCGCTGCGACCTTGCGTTGCCGCGCGAATTATAGCCCCCGTTGTTGTTTGTTTTTGTTATTGGACAGGCCGCGGGGTGACTGCTCGGCCGGCCGGGCCGGGCGTGGTTGGACACAAGTGCGAGATGCTCCCGCGTAGAGAATGGTCGCTGCAAGATTAGATTGACTCGGCGGCGGCCACGGCGGCGGCCGGCCTGTGTCATTGTGTTGTGCACAGGAGCATCGCCCCGCGAAAACACGTGCAGTGCACCACACTGCGAATAACACGCGGCGCGGCAGCATGGCGGCAGCGATCTCGACTCTCCGCCACTGGAAGTTGGCGAAAAGTGCTACCCCCCCCCCCTTTTCAGGCTGGCTCTGGACCCGCCACTGCGCCTGGGCTGAGCTGCTGGGCTCTCCGGGCGAGGAGGGGAGGGGAGGGAGGGGGCGGACCAGAAAGGGCCACTTCCTCTTTGATAGAGGGTCGCAGACGGTCCAGGGTTCAAATACCGGCCGGGGGGCGCGCAAAAGCCATTTCCCTCTTTAGGAGGCGCTCGCTGCGCGCTTGAGGCCAGTGGACGCGTCCTTCTGGCGCGGCGTGGGCTCGTTGTACCCTGCTGTACACTGAGGGCAACACAGGCGCGCGCTCACTCACACAGAGGCGGCGTTTTCAAAATAGAATGTGCTTGCCGAGTGAGTCGGAGGAGGGCCTCCTTGCCGGCCTGCCCGGCCTGCCCGGCCTGCCGCACTCGACGGCCAGTCTGGCCGGCACGGCGTGCTGGGTCATCTGGACGCACATGGCGGGGACCGGCGGGGACGCAATCGAGAGGCGGAAACAGCAGGTGTCGCTGTGTGGACACTGTTATCTTTGACTTTGGCGCGGGGCACTGCGGAGGGAGGGACCGAGGCCTGGCCAGGCCGCTCTGCAGGCTGTGTCTCTCTCGCACTCGCGGGGCGTCCCTCATTGGTGCGAGAGAGACAGAATGTGTCTACTGCTCGCGGCGTGGCGGCGCATCGTGACTGGCTGCTCAGTGCGCAGCCCGGCGTCCTCGGCCGCGTCCTTGGCGAGGTCGCTTCGATGCAGCGCGGAGGGCACGCCGGGCGGGCGGCGGCCGCGGCGGGGCGAAGGGTGCCAGAGTGCAAGGGCAAGCAGCGCGCCGAACGGGCCGAAGGTGTTGCCTTGGCAGTGTGGCGGATGACTCGACGGCTCACACACTGTAACACACTGCGCGCGCATGGCTGCTAAGGAACCGATGCGACGACGCTTCGTCATCAAGTCGCGCATGCTCCGTTTTCGTGACAGATTTGTTGGAATCCCGACCCAAGGCCGACTCGTGTCGCTCCAATGGAGGCGCGATTCACTCGGCAATCGCCTCCGCGTGACGTCACGTCCAGTGTGGTGACACTGTACCCAGTCTGTACATGCCGAGGGGGTCATAACCCCGGGCCGGCCCGATCAAACCTCTTGACTTGACCAATACGATCACTCAGCGTCGGCAAGAGGCGGCGTCGGCACTTGTCCGCGCCCTGCGGTGGCTGGCTGAGGGCAAAGATTTTGTCGCGCTGTCTCTATAGATAGAGCGACGAAATGCAGATCGGTACCGGCGTCCTGCTTTCCTGGTGGGTTCGGCGGTTGGTTTGTCTCGGTGCGAGTGCGAGCCAGGGCCAGGCCGGGGCAGACCAGGGCCTGGATGGCGTTGGTGGCGTTGTCGCTCTGCTGCGCCAGGCCGTCGCCGGGCCCCACCACGCCGTGCCTGCCGCGGCGACGTCGCGCGCTGAACCACGCCGGGCAGCGCTCCGCCTTTGGGCCCCGCCTGGCCCCGCCATGGCGGCACGGCCCGGCCGGGGCGGCTGGGGCCGCGTGCCGCGTGCATGGGCCCTGCCCGGCCACGCCATGAGCCGGCCCGGCACGGCAGTCAACCCGCCGCCGCCGAGACAGCAACATCCCCCGTCCCTCCGCCAAGACCCTCGCGATCGTAAAGTCCCCCGCGTCCGTCTGTCCGTTCCCCGTGAGTCTACCCCTCGCGCGCGTGTACACTGTAGACTCCCCCGCGAGTGCCAGCGCCCGATCCACCGCCAGGATGCGCACCAAGACGCTGTCGGTGGACGCGGACCGCGTCGTGCTGACGGAGGCGCGCGCCGCCCGCACCAAGTACCTGGAGCTGGACGCCGACGACGTGTCGGACGCCGAGG
The DNA here is from genome assembly GCF_012932325.1 of Thrips palmi. NCBI lineage: Eukaryota > Metazoa > Arthropoda > Insecta > Thysanoptera > Thripidae > Thrips > Thrips palmi. The sequence continues at coordinate 11,297,462 of NW_023144625.1, read as the reverse complement.
CCGCCGACGAGGCCGACTGGGGGCCTTCCCCCAAGTCGTCGGCCTCGGCCTCCCCCGCCGCGCCGTCCTCGCCGCAGGGCACGTCGCCGCCCTCGTCGTCCTCGTCGTCGTGGAGGCGCATCGCCTTCAACAAGAAGAAAGGTGCGCGCGCTAACAGTGCGGTGGCCGCCGTGCCCGTCGGCCTGCTCGTGGGAACGCCATCCGCGCCGTCTGCAGGCTGAGTCCGGGGACAGTGCTTGTCTCTCTCGCACTGCCATAGAACGCCCCGTGAGTGCGAGAGAGACAGAGCGACGAGGCCGGTGCATCTATTTGCATGCAGGATGTGTGTCGCGTCGCCGGCCAGCGCCGCCCAGCCGGTCAAGCGCCCCGTAGACAGCTCAATAAGTACCCGCGCGGAAACGCCGCGGTTGTCTTTGCTGGTGGACCAGCAAGGCATCGCCCTTCCGGCACCGCCGTGTGTTCGATCCGAGCCTGCACTGCACGAAGAATCTAGATCTTGAAACGCGTCCAGAGTCGCCGTGTGCCCGAACTGGTCTTCCTCTGGCCACTGTACTACGCGTGCTGCGATCCCGGTCGCTCCGTCCCTCTCGCACCCCAGCGGGACGCCCCCTGAGTGCGAGAGAGACAGAGAGACCCCTTTCCGCTATCGGGAATAAAGCGGGCAATAATAAACGGAGCCGTAAAGACGTCTGGCTTGGGCTGCTTGGCCGGCAAAGCGCGCGGCACTTCTCGGGAAAACCCGGCCGAGCCGCCGAGATGTGCCGCTTTTGTGTTTGCACTGCTCTGGGTTAAGCGTCCCGGCGTGCGCGCGTGCGCGCCGTGGAACTGTACTGCACTTTGCGAACGATACGGCATGATAACGCAGCAACGCCGCGCCGCCACGCCGCGCCGGCATGGAGTCTAGCTTCCGGTGCTGCTGCCGCCGACGTCGCCGCCGACGTCGTCATGTTTTCGAGCGGATCCTTGTTTGCCCCTCGACGGGATGCTTGCCGTTGCTGGCTGTGCTGTTGCATTCGCGCGTGCGATACGCGCGTTCTACGCCGCCGTCTCGCCTAGCCCGGACGCGCGGCTGGCTGCCTGGCGGGCTGGCTGGCTGGCTGGCTGGCTGTGAGTGGCTGCGAGGCCCTGACCCCTGCGAGGTAGGCCGACACCTGGCTGCGACGCGCGCGTGCATGCGGGCAGCCTACCCACCGGGCGCTCCATTGCCATTACCATTACGGGCCCGCTCCGCGCTCCGCCCCGCCGTGCCAGGCTCGGGCCGCGTCGCCGCGTCGGCCCACGGCCGGATGCTGCGTCGCGTCGCGTTCGGCCTCTGGGCGCGTTCGCGCGTTCGCCTTTCCCGGTACTGCTGTGTTTCCATGAATGATTGGCGGGGCCGTGCGGCCGGGGGGCCGCCAGCAAGGGAGTGACGCACGAGGACCGCGTCGACGCGTCATGGTTCGTGATTTAGCGCCCGCCGTGCATTGATAGGGCGGTCTCTCTCGCACCCCCGCGGGGTGCCTCGCGAGTGCGACAGAGGCGTTTCTGCGCATGGCCGCACGAGCGTGAGAGAGGCGGGCGACGAAATCGCTTTTCTGAATCAATCACTCGGCAAGGGCTTCGCCGGTGCGGTCGTCACGTCCGAGCACGGTTCTTACAGTTTGTCGCTTGGCGCCGCGAGCTCGCGCGTCTCCAGCGCCGCCTTCCGGCGGGCGGGCGAAGCTCCTCGTCGAGTGGCGCCATCCGCGGCCCTCCGCCGCGCCCTGCGCCCTTCGCCTCGCCCTGTGCTTGGCCCCCACCCCCCACCCCCGCACTGGGCCAGGCCTGGCCAAGCCGCCACAGGCATCCGCGAGGCGGCCCTGCCTGGCCCTGCCGGGCCAAGCCGCCTGGCCCGCCTGGCCCTGCCACGAGTCTGGGGCCCGCGTCGTAGCGCGCCGCCACGCGACGCCCGCGACGCCCTGGCGCACGACGCGCACGCACGCACGCCTGCTCGCGGCGCGGCCGACGCGATGGCCGTCCGGCAGCCCGTCCGGCAGGCCGTTCGGTGACACGGGCGCGCGACGGGAAGGGACGCGAAGAAGGGACGTGGCTGGTGGTCCAGGATGCTGCACTCGAACCCGCTCTTCTCGTACTCGGGGCTGGCGGCCCGCCACGGTGAGTGCCTCGCCGGCCCTGTCTCTCTCGCTTCCATGGTCCGTCCCGGATAGGCGCGAGAGGCACAGAACGCCTCTGGGAATCAGTCGTCGGGGCAGCACCCAAGTCAGCGGCATCAGCCAGCAGGTGGGCGCGCGGTGCTCGCCGTGGTCCTCCTCCCCCGAGCGTCGCGTCGGCCGGGCCGCCCGGTGCAACGGTTGCAACCCTTTACCGGGACCCCCGCGACGCAGCGCGACGCAGCGCCGCCATGTCGGCCATGTCGGCGTGTTGTGGTCCCTGCGCCGGCCGTGCGTGGCGTGCTTGGTGGCGTGCGGGCCGTGGCCGCGGGGGTTCGCGCCGTTCGCGCCGGTGCCGTCGGCCAGCTTGGCTCGCCTGCTTGCTTGGCTCGCCGCTTCGCGCGCGGCCTTTATTGATCACCCCGCCGTCGCCCTCCCCCTCCCCCGGGGCGCCACGCGGCGCCACGCCGCTCCACGCCGGGCCAGCGCTGCGCCTCGCCGCGCCACCCCCGCTCGGATCAATGGGCTGGGCTGGCTGAGGGCGGCAGGCAGGGCGGCAGGCAGGGCGGCGTGGCGCCGCGCGCAGCGTTCGCGTCGCCAGTGCCGTGTTGACCTGCATGTGGCGGAGGTGGCGCGACGCGAGGCCTTGCGCGAGGCCGTCCCCCCGTAGGCCCCGTAGCCCCGCAGGCCGCAGGCTGGCCCCTGGCCTGCTGCGCCCCCAGGGCCCCCATGCAGACCCTCCGCAAGAAGAGCAGCCCCCTGAAGCGTGAGTACGGCAGCGCGGCCGCCCCGGGATGCCGAAAGGGCGCTGCGAAAGGACACTGCACCCCGCCTGTACGCGGACCACGCCTGTACTCGCGGGTACCCCGCGGACATTTTTTTTGCCGCTGGCGAGCTGAGTTGCGGCGCGGGGTGCGCGGTGGCGTGGGCGTCGGACTACGCCAGGACGCGGCCGCGGCCCCGGCCCTGGTGGCCCCCGCCCCGCGGCCCCCGCGGCCGTCGCCCCCGCTGCCTGGCAGTGCCCTGGCAGTGCCTGCCGACCCTAACCTCACTTCGGGGAGCGGGCGGAGCGGAGGGTGTCGGACGGAGGGCCGATGCCTTCCTCGGCTCTTGATTGATGGCGCTGTGAATCGTTCGCACGTCAGGCCTGCGATCTCCGCAAAGTGCGCGTCGCTGGAAAAAAAAATTGGGGCCAGCGAAGTGATGCTCGGGATAGTGCCAGTTATGGTTGTTTATGTATTTTTGGAGTTTTTCTTGAGACGGGGAAATCTTTTTATCGTGGTCGAATAGCGACTGCTGGCATTTTTCACGCCTTCGTTGACGCGGCAGAGAGGTTTAGCACCGGCCTCATGGTTTTTATCGGCGTGTTTCAGATAAAAATGAGCCCTCTCGATTTATGGGAGAAGGGGTGAGCTTCAAGGCCAAGCTCATCGGCATCCTGGAGGTGGCCGAGGCCCGCGGCGACCGCATGTGCCAGGACGCCCTCGCCGACCTCAAGATGGCCATCCGGGCGGCCGGCGAGCACAAGCAGCGCATCACCATCAACATCGCCATCGATGGGCTGCGACTGCGAGACGAAAAGACTGGGGTGAGTGACTGAGACAGACGCAGCAAAGTCACGGTGTGACAGGGTGCTGCCATTGCCACGCTATGACTTTACGTCCCTGTCTTCTGAGAGAGTGCTAATGTGTGTGTGCCGTTTGGATTCCGCAGGACTGCCTATACCACCACTTAGTTCACAAAATATCGTTCATCGCCCAAGACATGACTGACCCCAGGGCGTTTGGATACATTTTCGGTTCACCCGACACCGGCCACAGGTTCTTCGGCATCAAGACAGACAAGGCCGCGAGCCAGGTTGGTGTGCGCAGCCGTGGGAGGCTACGCGTTACTCTGAGAATTATTGGAAGAAATGACGTGCTCTGCCCGTTTGCAGGTGGTCGAGTGCATCAGAGACCTCTTCCAAGTTGTGTTCGCCCTCAAGAACCGGGAGCAGCACGTAGAGCAGCACCACCTCAAGATCTGCGGCGGCAGCACGGCCAGCCTCATGTCCAGCACCACCACCCCCTCCGTCACCTACATGGAGGCCATGCAGCACCACTTGAACAAGGTATGTCCGCAGCCGTCGACTCGCTGCAACGTGAGGGAAGGGGCACGCTAACGGCCTCGACATGGCCTCTGCTTGCTCCAGGAATCGGTGCGAGAAAACGGCTCACCCGGCGCGGGGGCGGCCTCCTCGTCCAAGGCCGAGTCCGAGGCCACCATCGCCGACCTACTGGACCTGGAGTACGAGCTCAACAACCTGCAGTCCAACATGCACCACATGTCCCACCACGTAGATCCCCACCACGTGGATCACCTCATGGGCTCCAGGCCCTCCGACGAGGATGAGTTCGGAGCGGACCCCTTCGGCGACTCGTTCGCGGCCACCGTGGCCGCCAGGCAGGCCGCCAAAGCGTCTGCTGCCGCGGCAGCCACGTCGTCGGCGGCCCCCGTGGCCGTGCTGCCGCCGCCGCCCTCCGCCAAGGACTCCGTCAAGGCTGACGGCACGCACCGCCGGGAGCGAGCCTCCAACAGGGCGGCCTCCACCACGTCCGCCGGCGCCAGCAGCACCACGTCCTCGCACTACGCGACCACGCCCATGCCCGCGCCGCTCGCCCAGGAGGAGAAGCACTGGTTCGACCAGGAGACGGAGGCCCTCTTCGACGACGCAGAACTTACGCAGACCATGCCCAACACGGGCAGTTCCCGGCTGGACCAGGTGCGTACATTGTGCGGTAGGTTGACGAAGTTGTCGGTGATGTTGTGCACACTGTTAACACTTTGACTGCCGTTTTAGGATGCTAACCGTGTTTCGCCGCTCGAGCTGCTGTCGCGGCAGGCGGCTTTGACTGACCAATTCGATGTGTTCACCGAGCTGGACCCGCTGGGCACGGGCCGCAGCAAACCCTACGTCGACAAGAAGGACTTCTTCTCAGATTTGAAGAACCCGCCCAAGAAAGTGTTGAAAGACCTGGTGGACCCTCTGTCGGTAGTCATCGCCAGCACCGGCACCACCGCCTCGGCCAGCAACTGCAGCAACACGACCCCCCTGTTCCAAACGTCGTTCGACAAAGGTAGCAGAGACGTGGCCGGGCCCTCGGCGGGGCCGCAGCCGGACGCTTTGGGTGATGTGTTGTCTGCTTTGGAATCTGGATTCGCTCCCGGAGGCTCCACCTCTTTCCCTGCTTTCCCCGACCCCTTTTCAGACGACCCCTTCGACAAGACGGACCCGTTCGCGGAGGGCAGCTTTAGCCAGACTGTTAGTTTTAGTCCCAATACTGTGATGCCAGACCCCTTCGAGACAGGTTTTGCAGATTTCTCCTCCTTCCCTCCCGGCTCAAGGAACAGCACCTCACCGCTGCAGACCAGCTCGGCCTCGGCGGGCAGCAGCGTGGCACTGCACGGCCACGGCCACGGCCCGCTGAGGGTGTCGCTGCCTCCCGAGGAAGGCGCGGCCTCGGCGGCCTCGACCAGCTGCCTGTCGCCCAGCCCCCCGCTCAGCGGCTCCCTCAGCAAGCCGCGCAACCGCCTGGGGCGCAAGCAGCTGTCGGTGTCGCTGGTCAAGATCCCCAGCCCCAAGTCCTCGCAACGGCGGTCGCGGCTGTCCAAGCAGGTGACGGTCGACGGCAGCACGACGGCGAGGTTCCCGCCCCTGGGCTCCAGCCCCACGCCCCCGCTGGATGACTCTAGCTCAACCGGGTCGCAGCAGCGGCGCTCGCCGGGCGGCCTGAGCCGCGGAGTCATCACGCCTTCGCCGCCCATCGTGGCCTCGTTCCCGGACCTCGACGGCGACGCCGGCTCCAGGCTGTCAGGGTCGAGCGCCGAGCTGGCAGAGATCGCCCCCGAGCCGCCACCCCGGCCCGCGCCCAACAACGCCTTCTCCATCAAGCCACCGCCACTGCCGCCCAAGAAGCACACGGGCGCCATCTACAAGCCACCGCCCCGGCCGCCGCACCAGGACGACTCGATCTACGACCACATCGAGAACTACGAGTCTTCCTCCAGCCCCACGCCACACGACCTGGCCGACGCCCTGGCCGACGCCAAGAGCCCCCCGATCCCGGTGCCGGCCCGCAAGCCTCGCTACGGCGACGACAACTCGCTGCCGCTGCGGCCCAAGAAGCAGAACGTGCTGGCCGAGACGGAGGACGGCTACCTCGCGCCCATCCCCTTCCTGCCGCCCCCCGTCAAGCGCCACCAGTCCGGCCACGCGCGCAAGGCAGGCCAGCAGGTAGCGCCGCCGGCACAGGGAGGCCCAGCCGCCCCCGCCAAGAAGTCGCTCGACATCACCCTCAGCCAGCTCACCAAGACGGGCTTCTCCGACCTGGCCACCACGCTGGGCATCTCCCCCAGCCAGCTGTCCAAGATGACGCTGCAGGACCTGACGAAGCGCCTGGCCAGCCTGTCGGACCCCAGCGCGCCGCAGGACGCGTTCACAGCCGGGAACAGGTCCTCGCTCAGCAAGGCGGAGTACACGGCGCTGCGCGAGTCTGTGGACGAGGACTCTGGCTTCGCCGCCGAGTTCGACGACAACTTCTGCAACTTGGCGAGCGCGACCGCGTCGTCGTCCGCGGCGGCCGAGTCCCTCTTCGACAAGTACGCCGTGTTCAGAGAGCTGCTGCTGCAGGACGACAAGGCGCGCGCGGACGAGCCGCAGAACGACCTATCCGTCACCAAGGTGGACGTCCGCGAGGAGGACGACGACGAGGAAGACGCTCAAGACGCGCCCCTCGCCGGGCTGTCGACCGGGCTGTCGGCCGCGGTGTCCTCGGTGCCGCACTCGTCGCCCATCACCATCCACGTGGCGCAGCCCGACTCGGCGTCCGCGTCGCCCTCGCCGGCGCAGGCCATGTCCGACACGCCGCTCGACAGGTACGCCGCGCTCAGGGAGATCGCCCTCGGCGACGAGTCCAGCACCAAGGAGGACGACGAAGACGCGCGCGACGAGGACAACCACGCCTACGCCGAGGTGGACAACGAGAGCGACAAGGACGACAGCATGACAGAGGTGATCCACGAGGCCATGGCGGTGCAGGACGAAGACCAGGACCTGCTGACGCTGTCCGCGCAGCACAGCGAGAGCACGGAGTCGCCCACGCTGGACACCAACACGGTGCGCGACGCGCCCTCCATCATGGAGACCACCATCTTGGAGGAGGACGCGCCCTCGGAGGGCGACGGCGAGCAGGTGTCCGGTCAGCCCAGGACGTCGCTGCTAGACGCGAGCATCGTCTCCCTGGAGCCCGTCCCCGAGAACCTAGAGCTGTCGTCCAAGTCGCTGCTGCCCAGCCTGGTGAACGGCGCCGCGGCCAGCGAGCACACCGTCAAGACCCCCGCCGCGCCGGTCAGCGCCATGACGGCCAAGACACCCGCGGCCGACCCGGCCCCCTCGTCACGCCCGCACTCGTTGGAGGCGAAGGCCGCCGCCGAGCCCTGGGCCAAGTTCGACTCTAGTCAATTCGAGAAACCGGTGAGCGACGAGGGGGCGTCGCCGTGGTCCTCCGACGGCAAGGAGTTCATCAAGGGCTCGGTGTCCGGCTGGAAGGACGACTCGGACCACGAGCGCCGCGACAAGGGCCGCGACAAGGGCAGGCGACGGCGCCCCAACAGAGGCCCGGGGCCGCCGGCTGGGTCCGCCGCCTGGGCCGAGGATGAAGAGTCCGAGGAGGGCTGGGACGACCGCGTCAGCGACGACCCGTGGGAGAACGGCTTCGACGAGGGCCAAGGTCGGCCCGGGGGCCGCTATCCGGAGCCACGCCGCAGCAGGCGGCGCAAGGTGTCGCCGTGGCGGCGCGGCGCGGGGTCGTCCTCCGGCAAGCAGTCCAGCAGGGAGGTGTCGCCGTGGGAGAGCGGCGAGAGCACGGGGCCGCCGCCTGGACCGCCGCCTGGCGACGACATGAAGCGCGGCTGGAAGTCGCGGTCCAAGAACAGGGAGTCCTCGTGGGAGGAGGACCGCGCCCTGCCCCCGCGCGTGCCGGGCAGCACAGGCCCGGGCTCCGGTGGCCCCGGAAGCGGACGCGGCTCGTGGGACGGCGACGGCTCGGAGTACGAGGACGCGCGCAAGCGCCGCCAGTCGCCCTGGGGTGAGGACCGGGACCGCGAGCGCGAGCGCCGGCACGCCTGGGAGGAGGGCGAGTGGTACGGCCAGGCTCGCGAGGCGCGTGAGGGATGGGACTGGCACTACCGGGACAAGGAACGCGACCACCGCGACGACGAGTACCGGCGCCGCTGGGAGTACGAGCGCGGCCGGGACCGCGACTGGGAGTGGGACCGCTACGGCCGGCCCAGGAAGCCCGGCCCAGGCTCGCACTACCGCGACCAGAGCTGGGACGACGAGCTGAGCGAGCAGGGCGACGACGACAGAGGACCCCGCGGCCCGCACGGCCCACCAGGGCGGAAGTGGCGGCGGTCGCGGCCCGGCAGCGCGGCGAGCCGCGGCCACGAGAGGGTGTCGCCCAGCACGTCCATCGAGTACAAGGAGGACGACAGCCCCGGGCCGTGCCCGCCCACCTCGGCCACGGCGCCCCGGCGGCGCGGCTACCACGACCGCGACTGGGAGCGCGACAGAGACAGAGAGCGGGAGCGCGACCGAGACCGCATGGGCGGCAGCATGGACCGGCGGTCGCGCAGCCGCGATGACCCCTTCAGTTCCGACCAGGAGCACGAGTACTGGGAGCGCGGGGAGCGAACGCGCAGCCGGACGGAGCGCGGCGACCCCCGCTATGACCAGCGCTCCCAGACGCTGTACGCGCGTCGCGCCAACCGCGCGCGGTACAAGACCTACGACCAGTCCTTCGCGGCCAAGCAGTCCCCCTTCGAGGACGACTTCTCCTCGCAGCGCTTCGACTTTGTCATCGAGCCGAAGCAGAGCTCAACCAGCTTCAGTCAAGAGAGCAGCCTGGACGCGAGCGAGCCCAACCGGTCGCCGCTGCCGGCCTCCGTTCACGTCGCGCACCCCGGGCACGCCGCCGCCCCGGGGCTGAGGCCGCAGAGCGGGTCGGCCTCGTCGCGCCTCAGGGACAGCCTGTCCGAGTCCGAGGAGGCCCGCGCCGCGGAGGGCGGCCTGGGCGGCCTGGGGGCGTCGCTGAGCCCGCTGGAGCGTGGCGGCAGCGGCCGCGGCCGAGCGTCTTCCATTGGCTCTAGCCGCCGGCAGTCGCCCTTCGAGGACGACTTCACCCCGCCCAACAGCGCAGGGGCGCGCCACCTCTCCAGCGCCTCCAGCGACATCAGCGACCAGCACCGCTTCGACGACGCGCCGCCCGGTCTGGGCAGCCGGCCCGGCAGCGGCCGCACCAGGACGGCGCCGATCGGCGAGGCTCGCGACCCGCGTGACCCGGACGCCAGGAGCAATGGCAGGTCCATGGACGACGTGTTCCTGCCGGCGGACGTCGGCCGCGCCCACTCCAGCCACACCGACGCGCTTCCCGCAGACGCCACGGCAGAACCTGTGATATCCCCCAACCGGCCGCCGCCAGCCGTGTCGTCCGAACACCGGCGCTCCGTTCGCATCAGCGGCGAGGACAAGAACCTGGCCGGCATGAAGGCGCGCCTCGCCAACCTGCGGCGGACGGACTCGTCGTCCAGCCTGCGCAAGTCCGAGTCCATCAACATCTTCGCCAGGAGCTGCGACCCCTTCGACGACGACGACTTCTTCGCCGAGGACGGCTCCGTGGCGACCGCGCCGGGCGGCAGCGGCAGGGCGGAGCACCCGGGCCAACAGGGACACCCACAGGGACACCCACAGGGACACCCGGCGCGGCCCGCTGGGGATCAGTACAAGTGGACCGAGGCGTTCGACTCGTTCAATTTCGAGGAGGAACACTGACGAGGTATGGCGCACTCTCTTTCTCTCTTGGTATTCCGTGTGGCATGGTACTGACAGTCACTGTGACTGAAGGAATTCTCTTCTATTTTCAATGATATGTATTGTATATTTTAGTGAATGTGAATGTCTGTAGAATTATTTTGCTTTAGACATGTTGCCATTATTACTGTCTGCTTCTGTTTTTTATTATATTGTGTATTTTTAAGGACTCTGATGTACATGGAAATCATACATTGTGATTAACTTGTCATTAGTATGACATGAAATGCCCATTGAATTTGCCTGTCTGTTGCTGGCAATAGACATGACTGCTGCTACTTTTTAATTCATTCTAGGTTTTGCTTTGTTCTAGCTTTACTTATGTTTTTTTTTCTTGTTTTAATTTCGATTAGTTCTTGTCTAGAGTAATATTTGCCAGTGTGCTTTTAATCCTTGCATAGAAAGCCTTGCTTATGTTCCTATGTAAGATTTTTAGACAGATGAAATTTACTTGATTGTGTATGCATCCCACTGCATATTGATGCCACTGTCAGAAAGTCAGCAAATCCAATCAATGACTTATGACTTCAGTTTTCATGAATTAACCAACTTCTAAGGAGTTGAAAATGGTGGCTGACCACATTTAATGGAATCTTCCTTTCTGCTGTCCTTCCAATCTTAAACGTTATTCCCAGTGAGGTCTTTCCCTTTTTTCCCCTCTTCTTTTTTATGTTTCAATTTTCACTTTTGTAGCAATGTCTGAAACTATTTATTTATGTATTTGCCCATTGTGATATTGTACCTATTTAAATATATACTAGCTACGGTATATTTGTGAAATGTTTGCTGTAGTCGAGTGTTAGCTGAGTTCTTAGATGCTTTACTTGTTGTTTGGAAAGTGGGACATCTCTTCCCCTTCTCCCAAAAGTCCTAACCAACTTTGACAGAGTCTTCTGCAATTCAAATCTACTACTGTGGTATTTTCTGAGAATTTTCCATGCTAAACTGTTTGTTCTGTTTCAATTTTATTTTTTTGCCTCAGTCAGTATTTGAAAATGTGTTATCAGCCCTTTTGCTGGTAAACCATCGGTGGAAATATCTAGTCGAAAATATTGATAAGCCAGTGGAACAGATTTAGTAAGACCAAGGATCTCCATTACATGGTACTTCCTTTAAATGCAGTATTTATTTAACACCCTGTCCAACAACAATTTTTGTCAGTAAACATCAGAATGTTTTGTAAATGACCAAATGTATTGTAACTTGATAAATGCAAATGCACTGAGATATTGCAATATCATTTGCTTTTCTCTTATCATTCCTCCCTCGGGTATCATTGAGTGAGTCTTCTTAATCCTATGTACTTTTTCAATGTAACGTTTGAGAGTATGTTATTTTCCGATTGTCTCTGTACTATTTATTTCAATGATATCCATTTGCTCATATGACCTTTCTGACCCTTTGTTTCAATTTTAATATACAAACGATCTTTTGAGACAATGACAGTCATTTATGAGCCAGGCTGTACTTTCACTCACACCTCCCTCAAAGTGATGTTTTGTCAATTTAATTTACTAGTCGAATCAAAAGATAGATCCAGAGCAGGTAGTCAAATTTAATTATGTCAATTGTGTGGGCATGTTCTCCTTCCTTCTTTTCTCCCTGGTGAACAATGTATATGTGGCTGTGATGCAATGGCTTATTTGGTTCCTTTGTGTGATGATGTACATCACAGAGAGACATTATTGTCAATCTCAAAATTTATTTCTATCGAAGTAATACACCTGTCAAGAAAAATGGGTGGGGAGACTATATGTGTGACAACTCGATTAATCCCTGTTGCCAATTATTGATGAGCTGACCCAGTTACTTTGTCCATGTTCTCCAATATAAATTTTAATTAAAAACATCATGAGACAATAAAAGTTAAGAACTACATAATGTTCAACTTTATGCGTTTGCCTTATCTCATTTATTCTTATTCTACGTTTCCAGATTGCTTGCCGCTGTATGCTTGCACAATGTATGTGTGTTATTATTGGTGCATGTTTATTCATTTTTTCTGGTACATTTTTCCTTTAAAATTTTAAAGAGTCAATTGAACATCACTCAAAAGAAAATCATGATCATTTACATCACACATCCGCCAAAACAGTCCAACAGTTTATATCAAATGTGCAGATGAACATTTCTACATCACTCCTCTTTTTATGAACAGTGCCCATATTTGTGTGCTCTCTACATCACTATATCAAATGTAAAAGAATCATGTAATTGCTTTACAATTGCTTTACAATAGAGCGACCTTGGCAGACTGAGTTTAGAAAGGGTCAATGCTGGTTTCCTTCAAGGGAGTCATTTTTCATGGTCATCCAACGGATTTGCACAATAGATTGTTTCCTTGATGGGTAAGTTCTGTGTTTGAGTTTTTAGTTGCTTAGGATGTTATGTGCTTCATTTTTTATGTGGTGGTTGTTTGCTTTTCTTCTTTGTGCATGAGTTATCTTCAAAAGTATTGGTGCAACTAGTTCATTTATTCCTCTAATTTTTTTTCTCTGTGTGCTTTGTGGCATTGAAATTGTTTTGGAAAGACTGCTATTTAAAAGTTAAAATCAAATGTGCTGTCAAATCAGATGTGTAGCATGAAATGAAATAACATGATTGAGTCATAACTCGAGTAACAAAACAAAATCTATGGTCTCAACTTTCACCAAAGACATTCTTCTCACTATTAAATGACATTTTAAAAGCATTAGATGTTAATAGCAAAAGGCAAATGTCTAATTGCTTTGTTTTCTTTTTCAGGACTGTTCTAGCTCCGCGCAAAAGGTTACTCTTTTATCAAGGTATGTTATGGTAGACATTAAAATGTTCTTGAGCAATGGCCATTCTATATTAAATTTTGCCAAATTATGTTGTATGTTAACTTTTTTTAGATTATTCCACTCAGATGTAAATTTTATACCCTTAGAAAGTAGTGAAATTATCACATTTTATTTTGTACTCTCAAATTTGTTGAAGTAAAAATAATGTCTGTGTTATAGAATATTTTTGTGAGAAGCCAAAGTAGTGCAACTGTAGTTAATAATCCTTATGGGGAAGAAATCCTGTGAGACTTAAAAATTTGTTATTCTGCACCTATCGAGATCAATTTCTGTCAGTTCCTGCAGCCTGTAAATTTTGCCGTGAAATTGCCATATCACATGCCACAATTTTCTTAGATGGTTGGATTTACATTTATGTGCCAAATATTGAATTTTCCTTCAAGTACTGTAAATGTCAATACAAACATCTCATGTTGGTGCACTTGCACTTCAGTAAAATATATTGATAAAAAGTTAAAAGCCTGGTTAACCTCCTGACAGAGGTGCAGTGAAGTATGTTTCTTCTTGCTGCCAGTTTCAATTGAAACTTCAATTTTCGTTTGCTTTACTTTTGTATAGGAACAAAAATCCTTTATAGATATTGTCTTTTCATCCGTAGATTGAGCCAAACTTTGAATATTGAGAAAAACTTAGTAAAAAGGTTTCCAAACCGTCCAAGTCTACGACTTACTTAACACGGTGGCAATAAAAATCTCTACTACTGATCCGCAAATCCATTCAGTTATTTTAACAAAGTGATACCTGTAGAAAATGAATGCATTGTTGTATGTCTGTTACTTCAGACAGAACCATTAAATTCACAACCACAAAGCTGCTCAATGTGGTATCATGTTATCAGCATTTCTGATCACGATCCTAAAATTATTAAGTTCTCATGAAATCGGAAGCTTTTCTCAAAATTTACAAGTCATTACATATACACAGTTTTTTTGGAAGCTGTCTATGTCAATGAAAGTAATTCCCACACATGTGTATATTAGGGCATAAAACTTTGCTCCTAGACTTTCCATATGATATGGGGCTTGCACAATTTCTTCTAGTGATAAATTTTGTAATATTGAAGAAGTTTATTCATTCCAATAATTATCTCAAAGCTACTGAACCAGAGCTGAGGAAATCTCTTTTGGGCCCACTGTAGCGGTGTGATTAACTGTGGATTGATTTAATGTTATCCTTGCATTGAACTGAATTTTTCTTTGAAGCTGGCTTTGTTAAAGTATAGCTTTTTACTTGATGTAAATGGCAGACCCTTCTTTGCAGATTGTTATTGATTGTTTAAGGGAAAGTTATTTTTAGGATGTAAATGATAGATGATACTGAATAAAGTAATCACCTGTTTATCCTATACGTACTATATATTTTATGTTGTGTGCAAGAAGTACTTTCACAAAGCCATGCTTTCAGCACCTGTATGTCTGAGCATCAATGTAAGACAAAACTTCCTCGAGCAAATTTCAGGGATAAATGTACAGATGGAATCAAATAAACTTGTTTGTGTTTGATAACTTCGATGTGATCTGTTGTCTCCAAACCCTTTGCTCTACAAAACACAGTAATTTGCAAGTAGAAGGTCTCCATTCTCCTTGTGCCAGTACCACCTTATGTGGATGACATATGAATGGATGAAACGGGTAAATGATGATAGATAGTTGACTGTGGATTTGTTTATTTTCCAAGTACAGTTATTACACATGATTGACAGGTATACACAAATTAAAAAATTGTAAAAATTGCTATTTTTATGTCTACTTATTGAATGTCCTTCCTGAGCCTTGCAAGCAAAAACTTTTCAATAAAAAGTTTTGTTTCAATTTTGTATTAGAAAAGGTTGAAATTACATAGTCCAATGAGAGTAAGAAATTAGATCCATCTTGCACCAATTTAAGTACAAAGATAATGACTCTCTGCAAATCTGCTACTAATACTGCTACTTCTTCAAAATAAGTTTTAACTATACAGTATCTTAACACAGTATGTCTAAGAAAAAACAACAAGGAAACATTAAATTAACACAATACTACGTCCTAAAAACTAGGACAGAACGAGATTCCTGATTAAAACAATTCCAAGTGAACTAAGAGATCTGACAGCATATAATTACTAAATCAAGAGGCCATAAAACGGTGCATGTTAGAAAGTACTAACATGCTTCCCTTAAAACTTTTCAGTTGTACATCATGCACACAAAATGAGTAAAAATATTAAAAATTCATGGCTGCTATCAAAGCTAATATTAAGATACATTCCCTTCCCATCACAGAAATTTGTGGAGTATTAAGAAAAGTGGGAATCGTTCGTAATGGCAGTTGCTCTGCTCATAATAACGATTCCGTATTAAGTAACTGGATAGAAAAATGACAGGAAGTCTACCATAAAAATTGTGTTTGAATACAAATACAAATACAAATATTTGAACAATATTGTCTCTGAATCAGGGATTTATAGAAAAGCTAAATTACTGCCAAATTGATACAAAACGTTTCTTCTTCTCTTCTCGTCCTCGTGCGTGTGGCAGCCTGAATTTTAATGGAGATTCGTCTTTTAAAAATGACAAAAACAAACATAAAAGCTAACAGTATCACATTGAGCTCACACACAGTTGAAAATTATGTGAAGGAATGCTCTACATATGACAAATCAGGAGGTTATTATTTTGAGTATTTCTACCCCATGATATGACAAGATATAGGTAAACTACTAGCATAACTACAATAAGCTCAGACAATATCCTGCTGTCAAAAACAAAGATCATTTCATAAAATACTCACACCTCAGGTAAAAAGGGTAAGACAAAACTTACTTAAGTAGATTCTTGAAAGTACACAATACAGAAAAAGTGAAAAGAAGTACAAAATCATGCCATCGATAACCAGAAAATTAAGTCAAATAAGGAGACCATTCATCCTACACAACAAAAGACCACTCATTAAATCAGACATGGCAGTGTTATTCTTCATAAAACAGAACCCAGACTTTACACTGACAAACGGAAGCACGTTTTATGCTAGAGGGAAAACATCAATAGATGGAATGCCCATAGGAGCAGCACTGTGATCTTAAGATTAGGAAGAACGATTTCATAGGAAAATACAATACACAACTAAT
The DNA here is from genome assembly GCF_012932325.1 of Thrips palmi. Lineage (NCBI taxonomy): Eukaryota > Metazoa > Arthropoda > Insecta > Thysanoptera > Thripidae > Thrips > Thrips palmi. Next base: position 11,281,497 of record NW_023144625.1, on the reverse strand, counting down.
AAATATAGAAAGGGTAAGAAACCCCAAAAGAGTACAAGCTGGGACTTTCCAAAGCCTAGTGTCAAGCTGATGCCAACATCCAATCGAAATGCACACTTCATTGATGTGTTCATGGAACTGTTGAATTGAGGCTTTTAATCATTCTTCATTAAGTGATTCCAGGGAAGTGAAAATTAATGTAACTACATATATAGCAGTGCTTTGCTCATAGGTTTTCATGTATCTTTTTTTGGGCCAGTTGAAGTTCTGTACCTCACCTTAGTCAATCATCAGCTCAAAATGTACAGAACCTAATCTTTCTCGGCGATCATGTTTAATATTGCGTGCCCAAGCTTTGCATTCAACCTGAATCAGGATACCAGCTGCAGACGAGAAAGGCAATTAATTACACTTTGTCACCCATGGTAGACACAAATTTGTCAGACTCATGATTTCACTTACTTCTTGGCCTTTCAAAATGAATGGCAATGACAGGGCTCAAGTAGCCTTCTGAATTTTCATAAGGATAAAAGTAGCCAGGGAAACCACGAGATGATGGGATGTATTTTATCGGACCCACATTTTCCACATCGGCAGGATTTTCTCCTTCACAGCTAACCCAAATGGTATTCAGCTAAGAGGACAGACAACAAAAAAGATTGTTGAACATAAATGAAAGTAGTACTGGGGTGGCACACAGTAAAGGTAAAATTCATCCTTACCCTCAGGGTGCTATTACGGCCAACAGCATATATATGGTCTTTGAGATCCTTTGGCATATTGTAAGGCAAGTCGTTGGTGTTGTTGTAGTATTCAGGAACCCACCCATAAATCTAAAACAAAACAAAGATCATTTAAAACATAACAAAAAAAATTGGCTTGCCTACTATAAGGAAAGGATCAAATATAAAAGTAAATGAAAAATATCATTCAAACCTTATTCAGTTTGAGGAAAATGCAAGGGGCAGATTTATGGTAGTTGAAGTTGTTTTCTGATATGCAAGGGTGCCAATTCTTGACATCAACATCGCACACTTGTCCCCTGCCTGGCGGTCTGTCATAGTCGCAGTTGTAAATGTTCTGACCGCGGCCCGGAGTTAGACCTGGCTTCCTGTACACTAAATTCCGAAAACAAGAATCAACAAATATTTATCATCTTCCAAAATTTGAAAACAAAAAAAGAAATGAAGAAGTTGCATACCTTGCAAGAAATCGATGAGAGAATCTTTCCAATATTTGTAGTTCTCTGGATCAGTGCCTCTGTATGTGATGAGGGTGCTTTCAATATTTGGTGCTGGGGGCATTGGCCGGAATCCCAAGCCTAAAAACCACAAATACCAAAACAAGGTAAAAAACATGCCAAATAGAAAAAACAAAGATTTTTTTTTTTAAGTAATTACACAACATACCTGGGTTGGTTCCAATGAGAGATCGATCTGTTCGCCACTTGGGAATGCGGGGATCCAGTGTTTGGTAAAACACCCACAGCATTACAGCAAACAGAGATGCGAGCACGGCGTAGAACACCAAATAAAACAGGAAGATCCTCCCTGAAACAAGAAAAGGGTGTGGAGTAAGCTGCGAGCTAAAGACAAGCGAGAAGCGGTCTTATAACTTTATAACAAACTACCCTCATGGTGGGTACCACGGTGGCAGTTTCAAGGCTTCCCTACAGGGGTGGGTTGTTGTTTACATGCAGGGGAAAGAAGGGGCCCAGTTGAATGAGAGGGTGGCTTCGTGGGGCTGAATCAAAGCGGGAGGGGGAAGGCCCCGCACCCCTGTAAGAAACCGACAAACTGCCATTCGAGTCATACGTCCTCTCAGACTCACTTCTCTCTCCCCTTCCTAAGCCCCTTACTGTTCTCCAGACAGTAAAAACAATCAACAAGTAATTGCTACATCGTTGCCCACCTCGGCCCTGGGCAGGGCTGGTAAGTAAGTAGGGCGACCAACGCCCTGCCGGCCGCTCCGGCCGCATTCTGCCTATTACGGTGCCATCCCCGTCAGCCCCGCCCGTCCCGTGACGTCACGCCGGGACGGCTCAGCCTTCGGCTAGGCCTCCTAGGCGAGGAGGAGGAAGAGGCTGGTAGCGGCGAGGCAGTAGGCGACAGCGAGGCAGCGCGCCTCGCCTCGCCACCCCCAGCCCCAGCCCACCCCGCCGGCACGGGGAGGGAGAGCGAGACGACGGCCTCCTCCTGCCGGGCTTGGGCTGGGCTCGCCGGGTTGCCGGCCGGGGTGGCTCCTGCCGGCTCCTGCCCGTTCAGGCCGGTTCAAACCGGATCCCTACGCGGGCCGCTCCGTGCGGCCATCCCCCAGCCGCAGCAGCGACATCGCCGCCACCCCGCGCGCGCGGTCCAGCCGGACTCCGCCAACCCCCCTGCAGCGGAGTGCAGCCTACAGACTGCAGCCCGCGCGGCGCACGGCGCACGCGACCGCCCCGGTGCGCCCCCTGGCCCCGCCCCTGGCCGTTGAGTGCACGAGGCCCGTGCAGCCGAGCAGCCACCCCCGGCAGGAAACGGGAACGCTCTGTAGGGTTCCGACGTCGCTCTCCTAGTCTCCAAGCGCACGGCTGTCATCATGTCGTTCCGAGCGTTTCGCAACGCCGCCGCGCCGCCCAAGGACGGCCCACACTGTAGGCTCCGCGAGGACAAAGATGTCGTGGGGCTGTTCAGGGTGGTGAGGTGCTGAGGGTGGCGGGCGTCACGCAACGCGATCAAGGCGCGTCCAAAGCTCGCTAGACGGCAACGGCCTTCAACGCAAGGACTCCGGCGCGCCCCGCCCGCCCCGCGCCCCGCGCCGGCACCGCGGAAGCCAGTCCAGATCCAGCCGGTTACAGGGGGTGGCTCGCCTCTCGCCTCTCGGCCCAGCAGGCCGGCAGCCTCCGCCCGGAGAGGGGGCGCGGGGAGGGCGGGAGCGCGCGCTTTCCCCGCGCCTTCTCCACCCACCGCCCCCTCCAACCACTCCACCCCGCCGCCGGGATCCGCGCAAATAGCTGGGGGCTTGTTTTGCCGGGGCGGGACGGTGGCGGACGCAAAGCCGTGAGCGAGTGCGCCGGGTGGGTAGTTCACACCGTAGAGTAAGTAACACTCCGTTCACACGCGGCACCACCGGTCCGGCTCGCCACGGCCTGGCTGTTGCTCGGGGGTTGATGGCCGCGGTCGCCTCGGGGTTGCTCTGGAAGGAGGAGTCACTTTGACAGAATGAGTTGAAACAAAAGATTGCTTGGAGAAGGGGTTGCTTTCCAGAGGGTCTCTCCCGTAGGGGTTGGCTCGGGACGAGCAGGTGGTTCGGACGCATGGGGGTTGTGTGGCTGGCACACTGTGTGGGCGGGCGGTCCACCCCGCCGTGGCGTGCCGCCAGCGTGCCGCCAGTGTGCCGCACCGTGGCGTGGCGCTCAGTGGCTGCACAGTCCTGGACACTATCAGCGTTCTCCGGGCGGTGCGCCGTTCCGCCGGGTGCGCAAGACTCCGTGGCGGCAAGGCCAGCCCTCGTGGGCCAAGCGAACAGCGAAGCGAGGTCCTCGATACAGTGTAACGCGTCGCGACGTGGGTGGCCGTGGAACAAGGGATGAAGCACCGCGAAGCACGGTCCGCGCCGCGGGCGTACGGCGCATAATACGGGGCGGGGGTTGCCCTCCAGGACCACTAGGGCAAAACCCCAGGGGGGTCGCGGAGGTCAAACACCCGCGCGGCGCCGGTCGGGACGGTCTCAAAGGCTTCCGGGACGGTGTGCGGGAAGATTCCGCTGCCATTCCAGGAATGGGGCCCCAAATGAGGGGACGGCCGATGACGACGATGGAATACTGGACGCCCTCATTGACTTCGAGGAAGGGGGTGGGGTGGGCGGAGCGGTGGAGCGAGACGGTGCGGTGGGGGGTGGTAGCGGCAACAGCACCGAACGCTGGAGCGGGTAGAGAGAGAGAGCGAGCGAGCGGGGTGTGGGAATTTCAGGCTGCCCACATCTGGCTCGAACTGGATAGACGGGGATGCTGCAGAGGCTGCAGTGGCTGCAGTGGCAGCAGGCCACTACACTGGGCCCTGCTTCGCCCCACACTGCACGGGAGCGGCGAGTGCAGATTGCCTACTTCAGCAGATGAATGATTCAATTTTCAAATGACATGGATAATTTGAAGTTACTGTACTTTGGAACAGTAAGTGCTAAATTTAAAACAATAATTGCAAATTTACAGCCAAGCAGCAACATTTTGATGACAGTGTCTGTGATAGTTTTTTACTTGAATGAAACCAACAGGTAACAAAAAAGAGAGAAATTTAAAGACAGAGTTTTACAAACAATAACATGTTTAAAGAATGAATAATTAACATGTTAAATCATGCTAAGAGACCAAACAGACGAATTTAAATTCAAAGACAAGTACCCTTGCAAGTACCCATTCAGTCAAAAAAAAATACACATAAAAATTCATTAAAAAAATTCATTAAAATTATGCGTATCAAATAAAAATTCAGTGTAGCAGAATTCCCTGCTACAACTCCAGACCAGGAAAGTGAGACAAACAGGCCTGCTGCGAGCGAAAACAGCGAAAAGTACCCAGAGTGCCTAACCTCCACCTCAGCAGAGCGTCGCCGATCCCCGCAGCCCCGGCATCCATCGGTCGATTTAAGGTTAGGTGGCACAGGTACGCGTCACAACAAACAGGTGTCATGGGGCGCGGAGCCCTCTCTCTTTGTGTGGCGAGGCGGCCGGCGGCCTCGCTCGTCGACGGCGACCTGGAGGGACCCCGCACCCCGCCCAGGACGGGTAACACACTGCCAAAAGGTAGAAAGGTACTCACCCCAGCTCTTGCCGTTGCGGCCCATGACGGTACCCTGCTCTTGGTTGTAAAAGAACTCCTTCCATTCTTGCGTCCATGGCTTCTCCAGCGGCTTGTTGAATCCCTGGAACTCCTGCACCGACTCCTCTTGCTCCAGCTTGGTCTGCATGACGGCCGCTGTTTTGGTCCCTGGTGAGTCAAGTCCAAAACCACACCCACTACGGCCTGGTGCCCAGCCCCGCCACAATCCTGAGCCGCTCCGCCAGACGGTTCGGACCTCTCGTCTCGCTCCCGCTTCGTGTTCTCGTGCCGCCGCGCCGCGCGCCGCGTAGGTGCCAGTGTGCCGCGCTCCCCCCTCCCCTCCCCTCCGTCCCTCACCCGGGCCGTCAACAAGCGGCGCCCCACCACCCCGCACCACCCCGCCCGCGGCCCGGCCGACGAGGTGGTGGGGGCGGGGCGTGGCACAGCGCGGCGAGGCGCGCCGCGTCGTGGCGGTCGCCCCCTCTCTCTCGCTCCCACGGCCAGGCCATGGGCAGGCCATGGGGCCGGCGCCGCGAGGTGAGTGTGCGACGAGGACAGCACGACGGCCGCACGGCGGGCCCTCTGGCGGCCGCAATGCGCAGCTCTCTTTCCGTTGTGTGTTGTGAGTGAGTCGGTTGTACCGCTCGCCGCTCGCCCGGCCCGCGCGCTGGAGAGAGATGGAGACAGGTACCGATGCAAACGCTAGCCCTGCGGGAGTGGCGCGGCGTGGCGCGGCGCGGCAGTTGCACTCAGGGGTGGCGGCTACGGGGGTAGCGCTACGTGGCGGTGGTGGGGTGGAAGGGGAAGGTACCAGCGGCGGAGGGCGGCGCGGCGGCCGCGCCGGGCTGGGTACTGGTGGTACACTGGGTACTCCAGGAACCCCTGCGACGCGCCCCCAGAAACGACACTGACGATACGAGCGTTGACCCCGCAGTGCGAGGTGGCCGCCGGCCCGGGGTCGCGCAGGCTCGGACTGGCCCCCAAAAGGCCCCGGCGGATAAGACCGCAAAAGGCCCCCGATCACCATTGTATTTACTCTTCATGACCAACTTTGTGAGTCTACCGCTCCCAAACTAGTTGCGGTCAATAGCCTTCCCGATACAGGGCATGAAAGAGTAGGGCCTTAAGAATACTAGGGCGTCGAGGGAGACCCTTGGCCGCAGCTAGATTGGACACAGTAGCCGCCCAAAGTCAGCAACATCAGCAAATTTCCGAGATTCGACCACTTTTTGACCAACTTTGGTCCCAAAATCGCTGCGGTCAAAGGCAAAATCGTTGTGGTCAACGTCTTCCCGATACAGGGCATGAAAGAGTAGGGTCTTAAGAATGCTAGGGCGTCGAGGGAGACCGTTGACCGCAGCTAGATTGGACACAGTAGCCGCCCAAAGTCAGCAACATCAGCAAATTTCCGAGATTCGACCACTTTTTGACCAACTTTGGTCCCAAAATCGCTGCGGTCAAAGGCAAAATCGTTGTGGTCAACGTCTTCCCGATACAGGGCATGAAAGAGTAGGGTCTTAAGAATGCTAGGGCGTCGAGGGAGACCGTTGACCGCAACTAGATCGGACGCAGTGGCCGCTCAAATTCAGCGAAAACGGCTACTTTCGGAGATTCAATCACTTTTTGACCAACTTTGTGACGTTACTGGTCCCAAACGCGAAGGCCCCGGCAGGTTCTTCTGCCTTTCTGCCCCGGCCAGTCCGAGCCTGGGTCGCAGGATAAAGGCGTTATTGACCAAAGACAACTGTCACCTCAACACCACGACCTAGATGAACAGTAATTCGTGGCGTTTTTAATTTCGCGCGCGTGCTGCCGTTGTTTAGGGGAATACATAGACATTCAAGGCTCCCATGTTTACAGAAAATTTATTATTTCGGAGTACAAAAAGTACAGTTTATACCCATATTTACACTAACCTTTTCAGACAGTGGTCAAACAATTTGAAAACAAGAATTTGTATCGTGTCTACGGAAAAGAGGGGGCATTTTTGCCGATCATTTTTCGCTACTGAAACATTAAGACGACTCAAAGAATGAATGAATGACACTCAGTTGTTGTGATTTGTATTTTGGTCGGTAAGTTTAAGTTTACTTGGTCAACACTTGAAACACACATGGAATCGGACGGAAAGAATGGGAAATAGGGGGGAAGTACCTAAAGTGAAAAATTGCAACGCAACACAACGTTGCACGGCAGCGCTGCGTTGCGTGTGCATGCGGTGTCGCAGAGGCCAACACACGGTGGACGCGCCATGGCTGCCAACGGAACGCCAATCGAAACGATACAATTTACGTGCTATTTGCGAAAATTTGACAAAAGTTGATGATCTTTTGACGGTTAGGTCGCCGAATTTACCTCATTTTGACGTGTCAAGATTTGACGTGTCCGCACGTGGGTCAGGCGTCTCCAAGTCCACGCCGTGCGTGTCGGCCTCTCGAACCAACTCAAAACAACAATAAATACAACGCACTCTAAACGCTCGCGTACCATTTCGTACCCACCCACGACACTTGTGCAAATAAAACTAATCGAATTACAAGCGCATAGGCAATTTTGAAACGGTCTCTCAACCATGCACAGGCTTTTTATATCTGACTTTTAAGGGGGTGAGTTTGGTCACTATACATACGAAAAAGTACACAAGGAGTTTAGTGTCCGCTCTTAGCTACTCATTCATCCGTCACATTGAGTCTCTCGGTTCAAAAAGGAAGATTGAGACCGCGGCGCTTTGTCTTGTTTTTGTTTTTGCTTGTTGAGGGCCGAGCAGGGGCAGTGGTTGTTCTCCGCGCTGGATGCCAGCGCAGCGCAGGGAAGCCGCCGAGTCTTGGCTCTTCTTGACTAGTCGATCATGAGCTCGAAGTGAACGGATCCCACTCTCTCCTTGCGGTCGAACCTGATGTTCTTGGCCCAGGCTTTGCACTCGATCTGGATAAGGACCCCGGCTGGAACACAGAAGCAGAATCGTGAACCGCAGAAAACCTCAGTGTCATCAGTCCAACTGTTTTTCGTTCTTGTGTTTCAGTTTCAATGGAAAAACGAAAGGGATGCTGCCCACTCACTCTTCGGCCGCTCGAAGTGCACGGCCAGCAAGGGGCTGAGGTAGCCCTCCGTGTTGTCGTAGGGGTAGAAGTAGCCGGGGAAGCCGCGGTGCGAGGGGATGTACTTGATGGGGCCCACGTTCTCCACGTCGGAGGGGTTCTCCCCCTCGCAGCTCACCCACACCGTGTTCAACTGCAACGAGCACAGCCGTAAAGAAAAGCGCGCCAAAAAGGGAGCGCGGGAAACGGGGCTGGCTCTGTTATTCAAAAATTATGACGTCACGTTATGACAGTGGACTTACCCGTATGCTACTGTTCCTCCCCGTGGCCTCGATGTGCTGCTTCAGGTCCTTGGGCATGCTGGGCGGCAGGGTGCGCGTGTCGTTGTAGTACTGCGGCACCCAGCCGAAGATCTGCAGGCAACGAGAACCTCGATGAAGAGGGGGTGCTCGCCTTTGGGGTGTCAACAGTCAAATGGACCCAGTTTTCTAACATTCGTGTTAAAATAAGAACTGTTATTGTTAAAAGAAATTACGAAAATAAATAATAGTAAAAATAGTCTTTCTGTTTTTTAACGTTTTTGTTGTTTGGTGTGGGTACCGTACCCGATTCAGTTTGAGAAAGATGCAGGGGCCGGACTTGTGGTAGTTGAAGTGGTTCTCCTCGACGCACGGTTTCCAGTTCTTGACGTCCACGTCACACACTTGCCCCTTGCCTGGAGGTCTGTCGTAGTCGCAGTTGTAGATGTTCTGGCCGCGGCCCGGCGTCAGCCCGGGCTTCCTGTACACTGCAAGACATTCCCACCTCAGTACCAATTCAGTGAGTTTGCTTCTCGAAAACCGCTGTCGGATTCCATAGACGTAGAGGCACCTTCTAGAAATTGCGCTAGCGACCGCTTCCACAGCTCGTAGTTCTCAGGGTCCGAGCCTCTGTACCAGATGAGCGTGCTGTCCACGTTGTGGGCCGGTGGCATCGGCCGGAACCCGAGGCCTGGAATCGCACAGAACAGTAAAGCACGGTTTGCGCCGCAGTCCTTTGCCCCTCTTTTCTCTGGCTTGTTCCGCACCTGGGTTTGTGCCGATGAGGGAGGCGGTGAGCTGCCACCTGGGCATGCGCGCGTCCAGCGTCTGGAAGAACACCCACAGCATGATGGCGAACATGGACGCCAGGATGGAGTAGAATATGAGGTAGAACAGGCCGATCTTGGCTGCGGGGAGGGAGCAAAGGCAAAGATTAGAACGCCGAGGCCTTTCATCATCATCGACTTGAAGTCTAAAGCGCCCTAATCAGTGCCGAAGCGACTTGGTCATTAGCAGCGCCCCTTTCTTGTTGTTGTTGTTGTTGTTGTTGTTGTTGTTGTTTGGCACTCACCCCAACTGGAGCCTGTCCGGCCGAACACCCGGCCCGACTCGGACTCGTAAAGGAAGGCCTGTAGGGTCTCCCATTTCGTGCGTGTGGGTGGCTTGTAGTACATCTTTACCGGTTCAGCTCACTAGAACAGAAAAGTCCGGAGTTAACGACCAACAAACACCATAAGAACTCTCTAAATTTTCTTGCTTTTGTCACTGCCAAGGGGTGACGTCTGTTTGGACATCTGTAGAAATAGAGTCAATTTTGTGACTGGCCAGTTACAACGGTGCGTCTTATTTCCCAGCCAGTCAACGACAAAATTGTATCTATTTCGAGATGCGCTCCGTGACGTCACAGCGGGGACAGGCGTCCCTGACGTGACGGACAGAAACGGCTCCTGCAGATTTAGAATGCAAGTTCGGGAACAGGCCTGGCATTCTCTGGCACGATCAGTTGTGGTCCAGCCTTCCAAGTCAACTCAAGTCAAGTTCGAGTGCTGCCACGCCCGTGGACCAAAATTCCCTCGACGCATCAGTGTCGAAAGGGTCGCTTATCTCAGCCAAATCTGCAAGACAACATTTTGCCGGCGAGGCCGGGAAGATTTTCCAGTGGTAGAAGGTTGAGAGGGATAGCCCTTTTCCACAAACTAGTGCAAGTAAGTTTAGGCTTTGGCCGGCTTTGGCCCACTGGCCGAAGCACTGGCTCGTCCGTCCGTCCCTCCGTCCGCAAGACGCACGGCGACGCACGGGGAATTCAGCAATGTCTTTTCAGCGCCGCCGGGTTGGTCATTGTCATGGTCCCCCTCCCTCGAAGGCCGGCCGGCAGACGGGTTCCAGAGTCGTTTTCGTCGCTCTGTCTCTCTCGCACCCTATGGGCGCTCTATGAGTGCGAGAGAGGAATCTTTCGGAATCAGTCTGCAGGCCCGGGGCCGAGGCAGCGAAGCACAGAGAAGCACAGCGAAGCAGCCCTGTCTGGCCGCAGCAATAGCGTCCTTCCGGTGCCAGCCCTTGGCCGCCTTGGCCATGCCTTGGCCATGCCTTGCCCTCCAGCCGGCGTAGCCTCCAGGCCCTTCCCTGGGTCGTACAGGCCCTGCGGGCTGGAGCAGGGCCGAAGCTGGATGAAACCAGTGCGAGACGCCCAGGTCCGGAGCGAGCCAGACTGGGGATGGGGTAGCAGTTTAGCAGTGCCGGCAGTCGGCACTGCCAATCCCCCCACCCCCTCCCCACCCCCTCCCCACTATGGCTGTGCGGAACGGGGGACGCGGGCAACGCGAGCGGAGCGCCCGGCGCGGTAGGCCGCCCGTGCCGGCGGCGTGCGCGGGGGCTGCATACCTGCCGGGCGCTCCCGTCCGCCAGATGCTATTGCTGTCTCTCTCGCTCCAATGGCCCGGCCCATTAGAGGTGGAGAGGGACAGCGCATACCGGAGCCACACCGAGCGGTCTGTCGCTCTGTCTCTCTCGCACCCGTCCGAGAGCCGCATGACGAGTACGCAGAGACTCAGCGTGAGACTACTCATCTGAGTCGCGGCACTGAACGCGCCACACAAGGAAGCGGAGAACAAGCTACACACAGCCTTCGAAGGCGACTTGGAAGGATATTCTAGAGTCTCTCCGAACGACTCCGAACGACAGGTTCACTTTCGAACAAAGCCACTCCACGCTTTCTTGAAGACAGGGAGCTTTGGATGTGCCACAATTTCAACACACACTCTCAAAATCTTGTGAAGGACAATGGCAGCATTGCATGATGAAACTCTTTTCGTTTCATTGCGTTCCTGTTTTCTTTGCGCTTGCGAAATAATCCTTCTTAAACTGATGCGAACACATCACTGCACCGCGACGCTCAATAACAAATATATCCGCACAGTAAAGAAAAACTGTTCCACAGTACGATGCAGTGAACTTCTTCGCATCACGAAAAAGCGCGTTTCTTCGCAGTGCACCGATGATCCACTCAATAACGTGCACAAGCACATGGTCTTGTAGGAGCAGCGGTCGGATGTCGGTTTGCAGTGGCCCCGCTTGGCCGCGACGCGCGGTCCAGTTCAGCTCGTTGCACACCGCCCCCAACGACCCCGCGCTCCTCGCGGAGATTTCAGGAAGTCCCGCGAGAGAATTTCTTCCGGTCGTTCTCATGGTGGTCCCAGCTCGATGCGTGGGTTCGACTTCACAGCCACTTGTTCGGGTTTGGCGGCCGGTCTTGGAGGACGTCGCTGATCTTGGCACGTCGCCGTCGTCGGCGCGGTTGCTGAGCGCTGGCCGCGGTGGTCGCGGGCTCCGGGAGAGCGTCCCGGACGTCTTGGCGGCGGTCGCGGAGCGGTCCGACGGCGGGCCGACGGTGAGCCGCAGGGTGTGTCGGGTACTCACGCTCGCGCGCTCCAAGCAGTGCCCTTCCTTCCCCGCGCGTGTCCGCCCTCGTGTCCGTCCGTCCGTGCGGTGCCGTGTCTCGGCCTTTGCGTCCACCCGCACACTGACACTGGCGGCCAGGCCCGCGGCTCGGCCCCGCCGTCCCTGCCCTATCCAGGACGCGGTCGCGGCCAGCCGGGGCTGCCGGGGCTGCCGGGGCTTGGTGGCGGCCCGATCGCCCAGCATCCTCGGCCGCCACCGCCGCCGCCGCCGCTGCAGGGCTGACCTTGCCCCGCGACCCCCGCGAGCCCATGTGCATCAGCGGACTCCAGTCTGCCTGTCCCGCCAGGACACTGTCGGGACACCTCCACAAAAATAGTCGGATAGTTGGCGAAGGACAAGGCCGAGCGCGCGGGAAATTCGCGGCGCGATGGAGACCGCCGCCCCTCCTGTACCTCGCACCCACGATGCGTTCCGTAAGGGTGCGAGAGAGACAGAGCGACGAAACACGAAACAAACTGTTCAGAAAGAATCCCTCTGCAAGCCATGGACGAATCCACGAACGACGCCAAAAGCCGGGCCTGTGACGAGGTCGGCTGAGTTGGAGCCAGCGGCGTGTCCGGCACCGGGCAGAGCTGCAGGCCGCCGCATTGTCAGCCTGCCGTGTGATTCGTCGCTCTGTCTCTCTCGCACCCGGGCGGGGAGCCCCGCGAGTGCGACGGAGACAGCTTCTGAATGGCTCGGCCGGCGTGGCGGGCAAGGGCGGGGCCTGCATGGCCTCCGCAGCGCTGCATCCATTCATGCCGGCCCTGCCCATGCTCGCCGCGCCGCCCTGGCGCTGCCCGTGCCTCGAGCTTTGCAGTGCAGTGGCACGTTGCGCAGGTTTGGAAGCGCACGGCGCCAGGAAGCGGTCGGCGTGCATGGCTGCCGTCGCCCCGCGTCGCCCCGCGTCGCCCGCCACCGGCATGAATGGTGTCATGAGCGAAGCAGCGAGGCGCCTTCGCTCATGGCGCTAGCGCGTTGTGGGTGTTTCCAGTTGGACGTGGCGCCTCGCTTGTTTCGACGGCTGTTCCGGCCTTGTGAATGTATCGAATGAATCATTTCCAAATAAACGGCATTCGTTCAATTTCCGCTATTCTTGTGCTACAAAATAGTGGCCGTGGTGTATGGACTGCGGAAAAAGTAAACGGTGCCTCGTTTTCAAAATGGGATCGCAGGGCACGCGTACGCGCGCCCCCTGGCTGCCGGTCGGTGTAGGAGGCCGAGACGGACACTGGCCGGCCAGGCGAGGTCCTCGGGCCGCGCCGCCCGCCGCCGTCGCGTTTCCACTCTTTCCACTTGTCGCCGGGATTGCTCTTCTCGGGGCGGGGCGGGGCGGGGCGGGGCGGGACGCGTGGGAGGGCGCGTGTCAAGCTGGAGGCTGTCCCGCCGGCCCGGCCAGTCCGCCAGGACGCCCGGCCTCTGGGCCCGGCCCGCCAAAAGGAAGGAGGAAGCGTGGAAAAAGCCAAACGCGCGCGCCCCTGCCGGCACAGAGGCACAGGGTGGGGGCGGGGGCGTCGGGGGTGGCACGGCGCCCGGTGGATCCTCCGGCATCGATTCGTCATCTCCAGGCCGGGCTGGCGGGCTGCCGCCGCCGGGCGCCTCGTCGGGGACGTGCTCTCCTCGGCGGCCTGTTGAAAACAGCCCCACGCGCCGTCGCACTGTTGAGCCCCACGGTGGCGGGCTGGCGGGCCGCACGCTGGTGCTGGTGGTGGCCCTCACGACGGCGGTGGGCCGGCGGGGTGGCTTGGCGGTGTGTGCGCTCGCGGTCCTCACGGTGGGCTGGGCCGGCTGGGCCGGCTGGGCCTTGGCAGCCAGGCCTGGCAGGGCAGGTGGCGATCGGGGGCTGCAGAGCACTGCAGAGTGGGAGGAGAATGGAACCGAGAAGTCGAGGCAAGCCGACGCTAGCCGACGGAAGTCCCCTATTTACGAATAAAGCCCGGGACTGTTAGCGCGCGGCCCGACTGCCCGACTCGGCTCGGCTCGGCACAGCTGGTCTCGGCTCGGCTCCGCTCGCCCCCCTCGGCTCGGGCCCCGGCTGATTTCGGCTCGGCTCGACTCGGCTGGCCTAGGCCCCACACATGCATCGCCCCACGGCCTGTAATTTGTCATACGACCAGCACGGCCAGCTCGGCCAGGACGGGGAAGAATCAGGCCCAAGACGGCCCAGCGGAGCCGCCCGGCAAGCGGCCCGCGTCCGGAGTCTTGGCCGTTTAAGTGGGGCACGGCCAGCAGACTCATTCCGAGAGCCGCCTCTGTCTCACTCGCACCTACGCGGGACGCCCTGTGAGCGCGAGAGAGAGAGAGCGGCGAAACGACTCTCGGAATCTGTCTGCAACCCCCGCACCCCGCCGGCCACGTGGCGGCCGCGTGGCCACCGCCACCGTCGAGGAGCATCGCGTGCTGCAGAGCGAGCGCCGCGTTTTTCGTTTTTCGGGGGGCGGCGCGGGGGCGGCGCGGGCGGTGGCGGTTTTGAGGTCTCGGGGATACGTCAACGTCAACGACGCTTTTCACGGCACGGGTTGCCGCGGGTTGCCGACTTTCCCACGACGCGACGCTTCACGGGGAGTCGACCACCTCCCTCCTTCTCCGCCAAAATCCCTTGAAAAATCCCTTTCAGAAAACACTGCACATTGTTTCGACTCGTGCTTCACTGTGCGCGGAAAGGTTCTGCGGGAGTCCACGCCGACCCCGCCGGCCGGCTCTGCCTGGCTCTGCCGTTGACCTTGTAGACGTTGATTGCCTGCTCGGCGACTCAGAGGCCGAGCGACCCGGGACACGTGGTGCAAGGTGAGGCCGAGTGAGGCGCGGTGGGTGGCTCGAGACAAAGTCATTTCTCGCAGCAAGTCGCGTGCGTGACTGCCTAGAAGGACAGGACGACCTCCTCGAAGTGACTCCCCGCGATGAAGAAGTGCGGAATGTCCCGCCTACCGTCCCGAAATGCCCAAAATCCCCCTTTCCCTGTCGATGAGACCGAAGCACCCCTAGAAGCACATGAAAGCCAAGTCAAGTCCAATTCACTGAACGCCCATCGCGATGCCCGGCGACGTGATTCAACCAAAGTCGTTTTCGTCGCTCTGTCTCTCTCGCACTCATAGGGCGTCCCGTATAGGTCCCGACCTCGGAATCAGTCAGCAGTGTGAACTATGCAGCCAGCTATGCAAAAATGCAGCCCGTCTGGACGGCGCGCCGACGCACGGGAAGCGCGGCCGGGCCGCCTTGCCTTTCTGGGGCGGGCATTGCGTCGCGTAAGCAGTAAGCACTTCGCGCCGAACGACGAGCATTAGGACATTAGTCCTTGGCGGGCTTAGACTGCACGCGTGCTCCAGTGCTCCAATTGGTCCGTACAGTGCCTCGGCGTGGGCCGGCGGACAGCCCTTGCGTCGCCCTGCCTCTCTCGCACTCACGGGCCGCTCCTGTCGGGGTGCGAGGGAGACAGAGCGACGAAAGCGCTGTTCGGAATCAGACTGCAGACGGAGGCGGGGCATGTGCGGTCTGGCCTCTAATGGTAATGGGGCTGCTAGGCAACCAGCGTACACAGGTGCGTCACGCCGCCGCCGGCTGCCTACCTCCACGGCGTCGTCCCGCCCGGCCGCGGCGCTGCGGCGCGCCTCCCGGCCGGGGTATTGGCAGCGGGCCGTGTGTGCTTCCGCCGACGGGAGTACGCCACGCCCTTCGCCCTTCCCTGCGGATACTCCCCTCTAGAGAGACTTTTATCGTTGAGCGCGCAGTATCGAACACGAGTCCTTGTGTCTGTACGCCACGCCGCGTGAGCGCCAAGGCTCCTACCCTGTGCCGAGAAGGACTTCACCTCCACCCCTTTGGTGTCGACTCCAGCGCGAGGCACGGGGTATTTTCTTCGTGGCGATACTCCTCGCTGCGAGGGGCACATGCGCTCCATATCTAGGTGACAAATGTTTAAAGATTCCTTCCCGGCCCGGGCTGCACTGCAAGGCACTGCTCACGACCACCCCGTGAGGTTTCGCCTTTCCTCGTTCAATTTTTCCCGGAAAAGCTATCAACGAACGGAGGGACTTCGTCTGACGAAAAGAAGCGCTTGCCAAAACGAGAAAGTAAATAAATTTCTTTCCCGCGAGTCGCAGCTTAGGCGGATGAATGTATTGCCGCAGCCTGGACCTTATTGCGAAAATAAGAATGGGAGCGCGGAGTATCGACGCGATGGCACAAAGGGACGCGGAGGGGGGTGACACGGAGGGTAATAAATATCACCCCCCCGCGGACGTCAGCCAGCGCCCAGCCGCCCCGGAAGAGAAGGGTGCCTGCCGCGTGGGGTATCGCCGCCCTGCCGCGGTGCCGCCAGTCCGGACAACGTCCGCATCGCGAGGCCGCCGTCGTGGCGAGCACCACCGCGACGACCAGCACCAGCACGTCTCGTGATCCGGCAAAGTCGCCTGGCGGCGTCGGCCTGCAGGCTCCTCGAGGTCACCGTCGACCGCCGTCCTCCGCGGGTACTCGTCGTCGGCCATGTCGGCAGTTGGCAGCACCGCGAATCCCGGCGTCGTGGAGCTCGGCGCGCACGCGCACTGCGGACAGGGCGTCCTGGCCTGCAGGCCTGCCTGGGCCGCGCGCCGCGCAAAACGGGTGGCCTGCCGCAGCGCCGCTCCGTGCCGCGCCGCCACCGCCGCCACTGCGCCAGCCAGGGAGGGAGGGGGTGGAGGGGGCAGGCAGGGAAGGACGCCGTCTTGGCCGCCAGGGCGCGCTGGCGCCGCGTGCGCCGCGCAGACAGAGCGAGGGCGACAGGGTTGCCCGCGGCCCGAGAGAGACGGAGAGGGTGAAGGGGGAGGCCAGAGGGTCGATACCAGCTCGCGCCCTGCACCCCGCCTTGCCACGGCAGCCGCGGCCAGTCCAGCCCCAGTCCCTGCCCAGAGAGAGTAGGCCAGGCCGACGCAGGCAGGCTAGGACCCCACCAAGAACGGCGTGCGCTACCTGATCTCCTCCACCGCGGTCCGTCGCCGAGACACAGGTGAGTCCTGCCAGAGTGCGTGCTTGTGTGAGTGGCGGTAGGCGCCGCGCCCAGGGCGACCTGCCCGTCGACCGTCGCCGTCCAGGGACGTGCCGCGTGCGGTACCCGCGCTGAGCAGAACCGATACTCCCCCGCCGGGGCTCGAGAGGGCGAGCAACGCCCTCTCTCCGAGGACCCCTCCAAGTCACACCCGTCCCGTCCACGACCCGCCGCCCGACCCCAGAGTGCCCCTGCTCCCTGGAGTGCACCCCGGGAACGGCGGCCAGCCCAGACGCACCCCAAAGGCTGTCCCGGGGGCCGTGCAGCGCTAGGGCGCGTGTGGAGTGTAGAGTGCAGTGTGCATGTATCGGGGGCACGGCACCCTCGCCCCGCGCGCCGCCCCCGCCTGCAGCCTGCGTGGAGCCCCCGCCCCCGCCGCTCCAGCAGTGTGCACGGCCGCCATGTTGGAAGGGCAAGGGGCCTCGTCGCCGCTACGCCGCTACCCCGTCATGGACACGCACGTGTAGGTGCAGCGCGTGCCCGGCGTGCTGCGCCGTGCTCCCCAAGGCGGTGGGGGCGCGGGGCTGCGGGGGCGTGCCGGGCCCCTGGCGTGTCCGCGTGCCATGCAGCGTGCAGCCGTGCAGCGCCGTGCCCGCGCCCAGCCGTGCCGCTCCGCCTCCCGGCACCGCCGCCTTCCGCCGCCAGCCCGCGAGCGAACGGGGGCGGCCGGGGGCGGCGGCGGGGGCGGCGGCGGCAGGCCGGGCACCGAGCACTATCGATTTTCTCTCGGAGGAGCGGAGCGCCGAGGCGAGGCACGCTGAGGGGGCACGGTGCGGCCTGGCGGGCACGCCACGCCGCGGCAGACCTGCAGCAGACACGGCCCCCCGAATTTGGCCCTCTCTAGGCACAGGCCTGCAGCGCTCCTGTCCAGGTGTCGCTAGTCGCCGATTGTTCTGCTTTTCGCTGCGGGCCGTGCGGGCCCGCCGCGGGGTGGGACGATTACCGTACCGCATCCGTTGCTGCGTGGCCTTGGACCGCGCCGCGCCACGCCTCCACGGGGGGGCGGGCAACGCCTCGCAACGCGGGGGTGGGGAGGGGGAGGGGGCGTAGCAATCGGTTTTCCATCTTAGAACATCAGCCCCAGAAAATGGTGATTATTCCTCAGCAATATGGCCACAGAGGGCCGATCGAGAAAATTTCTTCTCTCTCGGCAGCCGTCCAAAGAAAGATAATGGATTCAGTGAGGCTGATCGCTGGCGAGGCTGCCGAGGCTGGCTCCCCTCCGGTTATTCTGTAGCCGGGCTTTCCGCGCTGAAGCCGCTGGAGTGCGTCCAGCACGGCCAGAACGGCCCGGCCCGCCGGCTGCAGTCCCGGGCGGGGGGCTCGGAGCGGCCCCAGCCCACCCCCCGGTGGAGTCCGCCGCCCCGCCGCCCCCCGGGAGAGGGTGGCGGTTCGCGGGGGCCTGGCCTCGGGGTGGCGGCGGCGCTAAGACACTCCCGTGATGGCGGACGAATTTGGTCAAGTTTGCCGAAGTGCGAGTGTCCAGAAGGGGTCCGCGCGGGTATGTAGGTCAACCAGGGACACGGCTGACACGGGACGAGCGAGGCAGCCTGGCCGTGCCGCGGCCGTGCCGGGGGTGGTGGGGGTGGTGGGGGTGTCGGGGAGGGGAGGGGGAGAGAGGTGATGGACCAGGCCCAAGGAAGGCCCGGGCCAGGCCAGCAGCCGCCTGCACACCGCACTGTTAGGCCGCGGGTACAACTCTCTGTCTCTCTCGCAACGCTCGCCGCATCCGACGCCCCGCAGCCTCCACGACCAGTTATTGGCACCAAGCACTCCACTTAAAAGGTACAGTGTCGGCGCGCTCTGCAAAGCTGCGGGAACCAGAACGGCCGAGTGAGAGAGCCCGGGATTTCACTGTGGGCGCTGTTCGCGCAAATCGGAGTGAAGCGCCAGAGCGGATCGTTTGAGGTCCAAACTGCTTCAAGTCAAGTGCACGGCGTTGCCAAGGCGTTGCCCCGCCATGGCCGTGGACTCGAGGCGGGCGCGCCACCCAGCCCCTCAGGACTCCGCCTTCTAAACAGTCTGAGAGCATAAAGCACTCCAGACTGTATTCGACAGCTTGCATTGGCGAGTCGTCGGCCAGGCCCCAGACGTCCCTCCCCTCCCCTCCCCCCGGAACAGGAAAAGACATCTAAAATCGCGCTAGAAACCCTCGGACCACCCGTGCAAGAGCCGTCCCGACATGGCGGCCCGGACTACTCTCCCTCTCAACACGACACTCTAATCATGGTCTGACTAACCCGCTTTCGTTTGGCCCCCTTTCCAGACCGCAACGATGGGCGAGAAGACTTCCAGCGAGTTCTACCTGCCGCCCCCGAAGGTCGGCAAATGGGAGAGCTTCAGTACGTTCCTCTGGAACTCGGAGACCAGCCAGTTCATGGGCAGGACTGGCAGCAGCTGGGGTAAGTACCGGAAAATTGCTTCTGTCTCCACTTTTTTTTTGTCAACCGTTTTCTAGAGTAACTCAGTCATTCCCCCGAGTCCCACCACCGCGCGGTGCCGCCCCAGCGGTGAAGTTGGAGGCGTTCTCGTCTCGCCGACGTGGCCGACGTCAAGGACGCCTCCTTGTCGTGTCGATGCAGGTGCGGGGAGTAAAAGCAGCAGCGAAAACGCCCCGCTAAAAGGAACTAGTCAAAGCAGTGTACCGCACCCAGCCTCGTGTGTGTGCTCTGTGTGCACGTGCCGGAAATGATCCAACTGATTTCGGCCCCGAAATCGGCGGCCAAGTCTGCTCGCCCGTCGAATCGGCCAAGCCCTGCCGGGGGCAATCCCCTCCCCTCCCACCTCCCTTTTCTCCCAGGTGTTGCAAAATTGGGCGAAAATTTTCCGCGCCGCTAAATAATAGTGGCTGGATGTCGACGGGACCAATTAGCAGTGCGGTGGGCACGGCGCGGCACGGCACGGCACGGCACCGCACGGCGGCCGAGGGTGAAATAAGAAGACGCGTCCAGCCGTCCGGCCGGGCGAGTTAGCACCCCGCCATCAAGTCACCGAGTACAGCGCTAGAGAGGCTAGAGAGGCTAGAGAGGCTAGAGAGCCCGGCCGAGCAGCACGCACTCGTTAATGGCCGCGGCATTGAGGCCCGCCGGGCCCGCCTCTCCAAAGCCGTCCCTTCGTTTTCCTTTCCCACACCGAGTGCGTGCGTTCTGACGCTGGCGCACAGTGGGCCAGAAGACCGGTGGAGGCGGCCAAAACTCTAGACGCGTTTTTGAGCTCCAGAGTCGCTAAATGGGGACTCGAACCGAACGTGTGACCCCACTTATGGATTGCTCTCCGAACAAGGAATCCATGGGTGGGGTTACACGTTCGGTTCGAGTCCCATTTAGCGACTCTGGAGCTCAAAACGCGTCTAGGGTTTTGGCCGCCTCCACCGGTCTTCTGGCCCACTGTGTGGCGCACGCTGGCGCACGCTGGCGAGCCGGGGAGTAGTACCTCTCTGATCGATAGCAAAGCCGCGCAGCCAAGCCTTTCTCCCGCCCCCTTTTCCCGCGAGCGCCTCTCTCTCTCCCTCCTCCTCTGTCTGTCGTCGTGTTCCGGTTTCCGGTCAAGCAGGGCCGGGCCGCGGCCGTGGCGTCCCCGCCGGAAGCGGCGCGACCGGAGGGCTTCCCTCTTCCCGTTCCTGCAGGTGCGCCGGCCATTCGAGAGGCCCGCCTCGCTCGCCCGGTTCGCCGCGATTCGCCTCCACAGACGCGTCCTCGTCTCTGGAAGGGGGAGGGGGAGGAGGAGGGGCGGGTCCTGAGGGGCCTGTCGTGCGAGAGGCACTCGACGATGCTGCCGTGGGGATCGCTCGTCATACATACGGGAGCAGGGTGCCAAATTGCGTGCGCATGTTGGAGGAACTGTACCGTGTGTAGCCTGCTCGCGGCGCCAACTACTCTCTAACTTGTAGTTCTCTCTGAATTAATGCGGGGCGTCTCTCTAAACTATTATCGATGGTCCTCTCATTTCGGCCTTTCCCTACACTCTTTGCATTCTGCACTCTTGACGTCTCTAAACTTTTGATTCAACTCTATACTTGTTCGATCTCTCTAACCTAGCATGGTCTCTCTAAACTCAGCAAAACATCTCTTGTCTCTCGAAACTCGTCTGATCTGTCGCTTCATCTTCAAACTCTAGATTTCTCCCAGAGAGGCAACAGAGTCTGAACTCTTGGTCTCTCAAGTCTCAGTCTCCCTAGGCTCCGAGCCTCTCTAATCTATTCCCGACTCTCTTCCTCGCGAATCTCACAAGAAACGACTTTCATTTCTGGGCGGGAAGCCGCGGGAGATAGCGCAGAAGGGCCTCCGTCCCGGACTTGACACCTGTGCTCGAACAGGGCGGCGCAGCGGCGCAGCGGCGCATCGGGGCCCTCCGTGTCGTGTAACAGTGTGTCCCCGGGGCCCTGCCCTGCCCTGCGCCGGAGCGCGTCATTACAGTGCTCTGTCTCTCTCGCCCTCACGGGGCGCCCCGCTTCGCCCCGCTTGCGTGCGAGAGAGACGGCGTCGGCGTCCTTGTGGACTGTGGACTGCCTTTCGGCTTTGACGAGCGTGCGGTGCGGCCCCACAGTGTGGCCCCACAGGGCGGCCCTACAGTGTGGCTCGCACGCACGCCGCACGCGGAGTCTGACCTTGCCCCATCAGTGCTATCCACGCCGCCCTGCAGGACCTGGAGTAACGGGTGGCGGGGCGGGGCGGGGTGCCTCCGCCCCGCGGCCCAGCTCGAGGCCCTTGCACTCGCTATGCACCCCTCGCCGCCCTGCACTCGGCGCTGCTTATCGGGGACTTGATTACCATTCCCTTTGTGCCGTTTGAGGGCTCCGTGAATGGAGAGGGGCTCGTCGGCAGGACTCCTTCCTGGAGCGCCTCCTGCATGCAGGACTCGCCCCTGGTTGGGTTCTACGAGCCCCTGCGGTCCTCTCTCTCTTTCTCTCTCTCTCTCTCTCTCTCTCTCTCTCTCTCTCTCTCTCTCTCTCTCTCTCTCTCTCTCTCTCTCTCTCTCTCTCTCTCGCACCCGCAGGGAACGCCGCACAGTGGGCCAGAAGACCGGTGGAGGCGGCCAAAATTCGAGACGCGTTTTGAGCTCCAGAGTCGCTAAATGGGACTCGAACCGAACGTGTGACCCCACCAATGGATTGCTCTCCGAACGAGGAATCCATTGGTGGGGTCACACGTTCGGTTCGAGTCCCATTTAGTGACTCTGGAGCTCAAAACGCGTCTCGAATTTTGGCCGCTCCACCGGTCTTCTGGCCCACTGTGCGGCGGTGGAGTGCGACGGAGTCAGAGGGACACGAACGAATCAGCCGTCAAGACACAGAATCGAATCGACACGAATTGATTGGCGTTGACGTCGCGGCATGACCGCCACGAGCGCGACACTGCAAGACACGGCACGACACGGCAAGGCGGCTCGTTCCCCAATCGGCGATGCGATCGACCGGCCCAGCGGCCTTTGCCTGTAACTACACTGCCGTGTCGTCCGCCTCGTCGAAAGAGGCGGACCTCGAGGCGGACGGAGCGGCCGAAACGACTCGCTCCGGAACCGTCTGCCGTGGGAGGACGAATGCGTGCTCGCTACAACTTACAGTGGGGGGCTGGCCTGCTTGCCCGCTTCTCAGGGGCTTTGGAAAGGTCGCGTGCCCTCCCCTCCCCCTCCCCTTCCTTGAGCGGCCACGTGTGAAGTGCTGCCCCGGTTGCGACACCTCCTCCGCGGCCCCGCCGGCTGGCTGCTCGGCCCTCCTCAGCGGCCGGCACTGACTCGCGTCACTCGCGGCGATGAACCCCTCCAGCTTGAACGCCCACCCGCGTGCACTGTCGTGTGCTTCATTCGGGTAGTCATTTTTTGCGTTCGGGGTTCAACCAAAAAGGTGAGGCGTCCAAAGCGGCGCGCCACGCATCGTGTGGGTTTCCCGTCACGTGTCCGGTGACCAGGGCGGGGACATGCCGCCCGCGCAGCTGTCCGGCGGACGGGCCCCCTCGGCCACGGCGCACAGTGTGCCAGAAACCGGCGGAGGCGGCCAAAATTCTAGACGCGTTTTGAGCTCCAGAGCCGCTAAATGGGACTCGAATCAACCCCACCAATGGATTGCTCTCAGGACGAGGAATCCATTGGTGGGGTCATACGTTCGGTTCGAGTCCTGCTTAGTGACTCTGGAGCTCAAAACGCGTCTCGAACTTTGGCCGCCTCCGCCGGTTTCTGGCCCACTGTGCGGCACTGCCGTCCATGCCAAGCAATGCCAAGCCGACAGTAACTCCCTGTCTCCTGAAACCGCTCGCCGGCGGATCCCCACTCGCCCGGCAGTGCCTCGTCGCTCTGTCTCTCTCGCACCCCGATGGGCGGCTCCACGAGTGCGAGAGAGACGGAGCGAGCCGGCAGACAGACGGCGCGGCGCCAATTGCCCCCCGATTGTCTGATTGCCGACCGCTCCCGACGCACTCCGAAGAACGCGTCTGTCTCTCTCGCACTCGCAGGAAACGCTCCGTGAGTGCGAGGGAGACGGAGCGACGAAAGCGGCGTTCAGATCGCCGATCGCGCGCGGCCGGGTGTCGGGTCCGGTCTGGTCCAGAGCGCCTCGACGGCGACAAAGTGCAGTGGGAAAGGAAAACAAGCTGGCGCACCTTCCTGGCGCCCCCGCCGAGATTCGAACCCGCGGCCGCGGCGCCCGCAGCGGCATCGCGTGCCCGGAATGGGCGATGCCGCGATGCCAGAGGCGGCCTGGAGGCCTGGAGGCCTGGGGGCCTGGAGGCCTGGAGGCCTGGAGGCCTGGAGGCCTGGAGCCCTGGAGCCTGGAGGCCTGGAGGCCGGAGGCGTGGAGGGTGCAGCACGCCCGGCGGCCCGACATGGCGGCGAGGCTCCGTGCGCTGGTCGCGGATGTGGAGGGGGGCGTCAACTGGAACACTCGCCCAGAACTAACCCTTAGAGAAGGGCCGCGAGAGAGAGGGAGAGAGCGGCGGCGCGCCCACGGGGTAGAGGGAGACGGCCACGGCTGAGGGGAACGGGCGCGGAGAGGGGAGCGTGGCCATGAGAGTGTGTGCGGGAGGGGCGGGAGACGGCCCGGGGAGCGGAGGGGAGGGGAGGGGGCGGGGGGGCGGGGCGAAACCCGCGCGTCCTGGCTGCTCTGTTTATCGATTGCTCACCGCTGCCCCCCTCCCGTTCAGCGCACCAGCCCTGAGAGGCCCGACCCCCCCCCCCCCACCCCCTCCCTTCCTCCTTGTGGCCTTTCGCTCTCGGTATCGAGGTGAAGGGCAAAGATTCCAACTCCAGCCCTGCCCGCCTGCCCCCCTTCCCCGCGCAACTCACGCATCCTCCAGAAATTGGCGATTTGCGCCAAATGCCGGAGCGAGGCCACGGCCGGGCCCTCGGCCGGGCCCCTGGACGCGTACGATGCCCGCGACGCTCGCGACGCGGCGGCCGATTTCTGCAATCGGCGAGGATCGATAGAGGCGACGGCGGCCGGCACTGGCGAGGCGAAGGCAGGCGAAGGCGAGGCGGCCGAGGCGGGCGACTGCGTGCGGCGCGGAGGGGCGGCCACGGCTTCCAGATGGGATTTGGCGGGGGGGCACCCTCATTGCTGGCCACGACACCTTGGCAACCCGGACCGCTACCCGGCTGGAGCGGCGAGGCGGCAGGGCGCAAGGCGGCCGAGAGTGGCCGAGCGGCGGGCGCGGCCAAGCGTGACCTTGACGGCCGCAAGGGTCGTGGCCGTCCTGCAGACCGATCCCGAGAGCCATTTTCGTCGCTCTGTCTCTCTCGCGCCCAGACGCGACGCGCCGCGAGCGCGAGAGAGACAGAGCGACGGAATGGACTCTCGGAATCGATCGGCTGGCCGTCGAGGTGGCCGTCGTGGCCGTGGAGGACAATTTCGACGCAAGCAATGTTCTTCAAATCGAAGTCGCCCACGTGGGGTCGAGCAGAGATTGCACGCGCGGAAAGGGTATTTGAGAAAGCCGCGATAAAGCAGCCCGAAATAGAGCGAGTCCCGCCTTATTGAAACGAAGGGGGAGGGGGGAGGGCGAAGAACCGTTCAGGCCGGGACGGGCCGGGGCGCCGCGGTTGGCAAACTGAGCGAGCTGAAACGGACGGAGAGAAAGAGAGAGTCGGGAAGCAACGGAGGTAAAGAGAGAGAGCGAGATCAAACTGCACGTTTGTGCTCCTTCCCAAACCTTGATGCTAGGCACTTGAAAGACGTGAAAGGTACTTCCTGACGTCACTAACCCCCTGTTGTTCCTGTGCGCAGCCAAGATCCTGCTGTTCTACCTCATCTTCTACGCGTGCCTGTGCGGATTCTTCGCCGGCCTGCTGGCCGTCTTCTACCAGACGCTGGACCAACACGTGCCCAAGTGGCAGCAGGGGGCGTCGCTCATAGGCAATAACCCCGGTCTGGGCTTCCGTCCGCTGCCGCCCGGCGACAACGTCGAGAGCACCCTCATCTGGTACAAGACGAGCGACACCAAGAACTACGAGTCCTGGACCAAGGAGCTGGACGTCTTCCTGGCGCGTGAGTATGCCGTCGAAGGAGTCGGAGGCCGAGGGCGCCGTGCTGGGTAGGCCGCCCGCTCCGGAGAGGTGCGGGCGCGTTGCCTACTTGCCAGGCGCCGTGCTGGGTAGGCCGCCCGCTCCGGAGAGGTGCGGGCGCGTTGCCTACTTGCCAGGCGCCGTGCTGGGTAGGCCGCCCGCTCCGGAGAGGTGCGGGCGCGTTGCCTACTCGGCAGGCGCTCTGCCTCGCCGCGCTGCGTCGCTCCGGTTCCCGCCTTTCACGTTTCTCGCGCCGCTTCCTCGTTGAAAGTCCTCTTTTGAAGCATGAGCATTGGTCTCTCCTTGCTGCAGCCTACCACGAGAAGACCAACATCGAGGGCACCGGCGAGAACGTGGTGGCTTGCGACTACAACCTGCAGCCCGGCCCCGGCAAGGTGTGCCAGGTCAACATGCGCGACATGGGCGCCTGCAACAAGGAGAACTCCTACAACTACAAGAAAGGCGGCCCCTGCATCTTCCTCAAGCTCAACAAGGTAGGCTTGGCCTGCCGCGCCCGACGGCCGAGCCGTTGGCTCTGGCGTTGCAAACTGGTGCGTGTCAACTAACGGGGGTGTTTCTCGCCTGCTCCAGATCTACGGATGGGTCCCAGAGTACTTCAACACCTCCAACAACCTGCCCAAGAACATGCCCGAGGACCTCAAGGCCATCATTCGCAAGAACGAGCGCAAAGACCCGGTAAGTCCTGGAGCCTTGCCGCCATACACAGTGGCCGCGCACTGCAGTTTCCTCTGACCGCCGCTAACGTTGTGACTTTGCCCTTCGCAGAACGCCGTCCCCACCAAGAGCGTGCTGGAACTCAACACCGTGTGGGTGTCCTGCGAGGGCGAGAACCCCGCCGACGTCGAGAACATTGGGCCGATCAACTACGCTCCCAAGCGCGGCTTCCCCTCCTACTTCTTCCCCTACTTGAACACCAAGGGTTACCTCAGCCCCCTCGTCGCCATCTTATTCGAGCGGCCAGCGAGTGAGTAGCGTGCAAGCCCCGTCGCTCTCCCCCTCTGGCACCCGCGTGGGACGCTCCATGAGTGCGAGAGAGTGAGAGAGGGCGGAATCACCCTGCTGAGTCTGGCGGGAAACGAGACTGAAATGCGCTCCTGTTGCTTGCAGCCGGCGTCCTGATCAACATCGAGTGCAAGGCGTGGGCGGCCAACATCCACCACGACCGGTCCGAGAGGCGCGGCTCCGTCCACTTCGAGATCATGATCGACAACTAAGCGACCACCTCGGCACCCGCACCCTCCGGCCTGCCGCTCCCCCTCCCCTCCTTCGCTCGCTTCTCTGCCTGACCCTCCTTTTCTTTCCCGTTTCCTTTTCCTGGGGGAGTGCAGGGCTGGAGGACGGCGTGGCGGGGCGTGGCGGGGCGTGGCGGGGCGGCGTCGACGGCGTCGGCTTGGCGGTGGACGTGGAAAACTGGACTTGATTTAACCTCCACCGAGTCGCGCCCTGGACACTAGCCGAGGGCGGTCATCGTGGGGCCAGAAGGGCCCTACCCTCCGGCCTCGCTCAGGGCCCAGCCCCGCCCAGCCAGCCGTGGTGCCCGTCAAGTGTTTGTAGAGGGGTAGGGTAGTCAGGACGTTAACGGGGGCCTCCCCGTGGGACGGACCGAGTCCGGGCCCAGAAGAGGAGCCACATCGCACCGGGCCGAAGGAGCCGAAGGAGAGGCGGGGCACGGCGGAGTCCCGTGCTGTGTCAAGTGGAGGAAGAGTGCCCGGTGCTTACCTTCGCAGTGCTTCGCTGCTCGGCCGCCCAGCCGGCGCAGAGCAGAACAACCGGACACTGGAGATTCCATCGTGAGACTGAGCTGAGGCTGAGGAGTATGACAGCCGCGCCAGACGCAGCCAGGGGCCGTGGTGCTGAGCCGCGCTGGAGCCGCTCGGCGAGTCGCTGGAGCCACGCTGGGCCGTTTTGTGGCGGTGCTGGAGTCGCGCTGGAGCCGCAGGGCGCCACGCCACTGTGGGGCCGCGCTGGAGCCGCGCCGGATCCGCGCCGCAGCAACGCAGCGCCAGTGCCGGAGCCGCGTGCAAGCCGCGCTGGAGCCGCAAGCCGCGCTGGAGCCCAGGCCGCGCTGGAGCCGCGCTGGAGACAGTGTAGGGCCATGGTGCAGGACGGTCACCATGGACGTTGGTTCGACAGTTCGATCGCAACGACTGCCATTCCATTCATTCCGCGGCGCGTGCCGTGCGTGCCGTGCGTGCGCAACACGGGATTAGGGATTTGGACGGTGCGTGTCCAGTTGGGGCAGGCACGGTCCGGGGCCTGCGCGATATTCGATATTCGATACTCGATACTCGATTTAGTTTTCATGATCTCAAAGAAAGGGCTGACAGCGGGAAGCGGGAGACTTGAAGGGGCCAAGCGAAAGTGGTTCGCCCTGGGAGGAAAGAGCGTCAGGCGTCTCGCGTGGATCTAAGGATCAGCACTGCTTTACAGTAGGCCTAGCCGTCATTTTTAACTCTTTTTTTTTTTTCAAAATTCACAGTCGAATATCTCTCAGCCCTTGCGCAGGTCCGTCGCCCACTCAGAGGCACAGGCACAAATTTGACCATACTCTTTCTTCCTAGTGATGTGAGATCGTGCCATATTCTATGAAAAAAAATAAAACGTTTTCCGCCAACTAGTCAGATTCGCATGTAGGAAAGTAAAAAAAAAATGAAATTCCTTGCCAGAAGAAGGCAATAGTATCCGTAATACTTTTAGGATGCTCTTTTAAGCTAATGGTATGTAAAATCTCCTTTCAAAATTGGTATGAACGCATTGTAATTACCAACAAAGATAGTTGGGTTTCTTTTTTTACCAATTTCAGTATATAACTGGGACGAACACCAAGTGAAAACGTACTTAATTTATCTGGCTCAAATAAATGCCTTGAGGCAAGTGGTGCGTTTGTAAAATTAAAAAATTTAATATTCATTGTTGATGTTATCAAGTTTAAGACAACAGAGGTGGTCAGACAACATGCACCCATCTCCGCACGCATTGGTCAGTCGTTTTCGCTACCCATATTTTTAAAATTATTTTTCATAGATCAACAGAAGAGCGCAAAGTTAAGTCTAGCCACCTCTGCTTAGAATTGTTGTAGATCTTATGGTAAAATTTAGGCTTAGTCTGAAACTGATGTTTATCATTCTTTCTTTGATTTTCCCCCCTGAGGTCCATTCAATCATAAATGAAGCAAAAGTTACTGTTTTGTGTTCACCCGTTTGAACATGCTGCGCCTATTCCAGAAATAGACACACAATTCAATGTAATGAACTAAATACATTGTATACAGTTTCTGCCCACTAGAAAACGTGTACACTGCCATTTAACAGATTAATTTTTGACAAGTGTGGATTATCTGGCTATGTCAGCAAAGCGTGTCCAAACCCACAAGCTAGTCGTATACCTAAATCACTGTTGTGCATTGTTATTTTATTTTGTAACCTAGTGTGTTTAAGACTTTTTCTAAGATCTTACAGCATTGCTACCTACATAATTGACATCATCTGTATTTACAATGTAGTAAATCTGCCACCTCTGAGATTTACATCAGATTTGTCAGCAATGCATAATGCTGTGGGTAGTGTGAGCAAGACAAGCAAACAGCTTGAAATAAACAATAATGTTTCCAGTGTTAGTTATAAATTTGGGACGAGAACAAAATAAATTATGTCCTCTCCATTAATCTTGCTTTTCATCAATATTCCCCGTAAGGAAAAAAAAAGGTTCAAATTAACTCATAGAACACATTCATTACAAACATAAGGTTTTAATATTTGAAATCATATTAAGATTTGACAATACAGTAAAAAAATCAAATCACAATGACCTATTAAAAAAAAACATTGCAAAGTTCTTGGAAACCACATGAAAAAAAAAAAATTTCTTAGGAAAATGTTTTGTAACTAATGCAATACAAAAGTCATGGTCAAGGAACTACACCGGACACCACGATTTGAAATTCCGTAAGCGTATTAAAATGTAACAACAAGATATTCCTCTCACCAATCGATACAGATGACTTGCTCCAGGAGCACATTCAAGTTGGTGAGACTCTAAAGATGTAAATACAGGTTTATTTTTTACCAGGATATCCCTCATGACTTTAGATCCAATGTGAGCAACAAAGGTCTCAGTCTTCCACTCAAATGTGGATGTCTTCACATTGGCTTTTGAAGTTCTCAGAGCAACTCTCAAATGATGCTCTGTGTAGGCACAAACTCTTAACACATCTTTGGAAGGACAAACAAAAGCTCCACCAGTCTTTCGAAGAAGGCGCAAGATAGGATTATCAGCACTGGACACTTCCTGCAAAGCCTCAAGGCAGACCTCACAATGGAGAATATTTGCCATTGCTTTTATGATGCATATGGCAATAAAATTGGATGAAGATAAGCTTTTAAAATCAGCATTAGAGCACAGATCTTCCATACATACTTTTGTATCAAAATTAGAAGGGATGCAGGGATTTATAATTTCAGGTTTTGAAACTTTGCGGCACTCCTTGCGCGCAGTCGAAACATCCATAGAGTCCACCCACCAGTAACTGTTTGTCTGGGCACAATTCCAGGAAGTTGAGTAGCCATACTTCTTGACGTGACTAGAAAATGCAAGAGTAAACTGTCGGGCAGTGGGCACAGAGCTCCAACCAGTATAAGTTTTAATTACATGGAATACTAGCTCTGCTTCATCAAGGCTCACACAATGAGGGGAGAAGCCAGGCACTTGTCGAAGAAGCTCCTGGCAAGACATTAGTGATTGATACAAAAATCTGATACTGCCGCAATGAGCAGAATAAAGTGGTTGATGTTTTTCGTCTTGAAGATGATACAAGTAGTCAAGAAGAGCAACAAATTCAGATCTGATAGACATTTCATTTGACTTATCTTTTGATTTGAAGTATCTTCTAGATTTCAGCAATGAGCTAATTTTGCTCATGACCCTGATGAAGTTAACTGTTTCTTCGCACCCTTCAAACTGCGCAAGCTTCAGATCATTCCAACAATACAGCATAGCATCTGCGGTACTTTCAGAAAACAGTTGAGCGAGTAGACGATTTTTAATATACAAAGAGTCCCAGGCCCATTGAGGCGCATCATAGCTGTGAGTAGGACTTCCAGATTGGGACTCTTGAATTTTTAAAAGCTCAGATACATATCTCCAACTTATGCTTCCTCCTTTACTATCTAGAAATACTTGAGAGCTTGCCCACATATTTTGAACAGAAGTTAAAAGAGAACCATGATCAAAAACAACATGCACTCGAAGCAGAGGATCAGATGGGTGTATAAAATATGGACTAATGTGAGGCAATAATTCAAAAGACACACCCAAGGAGTTCAAAAAATCTTTGTCAGAGAAATAAATACTACATGTTATGGAAAGTGTAATTGAACCAATGGAATGTAGACGAAGAATGCATTCACGTATGATGTTTGCCTTCTCTGCACTAGTAAGCCTGTTCACATAGAAGTATGCCACAGGCACTCTCCACAGTTGAAAAGGTTCCAATGGCACAACCACTAGGGTAAGAACTGATCTAGCTGCTGGAAGTGTGTCTGAATCCATATCAAAACCATTAACAGGGGTCGAAAAAGGCCCACAATCAACAAACCCACGCATTTTTTTGCCATCCCACTCTTCTTTCTTTTTCACACTTGTTTCTGTAATTAGAAGAGAACACAACAATTTTTTACCCTCTCCACTTTTTTTTGCTTCTTCTTTGACAGATTTAAAAGCTTCAGAACTCCAACCAGGTTCTCCAACATTCAAGTTATAGAGTTTACGGACAGATGAGATGGGAAGCAGATTAAGTTCAAATGCTGAGGTAAGTTTTTCTGAGGCTCCTGCATTGAAAAAAGCCAGGTATTGGACAAAACAACTTAATCCCTCTTTCCGTGCTGCTGACAGAAAATCCAAAGGTACATCAGCAAAAATATTATGAAGAATCATGCAAGTATCTTCAGACATTATTTTCTCCCTCCGTAAAAAAACTATAGTTTCTTCTAGTGTTTTAGGTCTTCTCTTTGGAGGCTGCTTGGGAGCGATTGGTCGCATTCTTTTTATAAGCTTCGAACACATTTCTTCTACGTCTACTGATTTGTAATCCTGCTTGGCCATGCAAAAGCCCTCTTGCACTCTATTCATATCCTCTTCCTCATGCTGAATTCTTTCTTTACAAATAAGCCACTTTAATTGCTCATCACGTACTTTCAAATATAAAGCTGCATTTGATGTGGTTGGAAATATGGTTGGAGGTGGTGGAATCTCTCCTAATACAATTTCTTCAAAAACTTCATCCTCTACTGTCTTTTCCTGGTAAATGAAGGAGGCAAAAGGAAAAAAAAAACGTTAGGTCATGAGCAAAGAAACTTGGAACCAGCAGTATTATTGGAGTTACAGCCAAATTATTATAATCGATTATAAAACATGAACTTACATCACTCGTTTTTGATGGGACAAAGAAAATGGACGGTAAAGCATCTGGCTTTATTTCTAAAATGTTGCCGTCCTTCCATATAAAAGCGTCATCGAGGAAATGGCGTGAACACAAGGAGACATTGGGACCCTCCAAATCTTCCTTGGTGAGATTGAGGACCCGAGGTATCACAGACATCCATTTTTTCCGAATATCTGGATCATCAGGGACTCTGAAATCATTCATAAAAACAAATGAGACAAAATAACCAGCCGACTTAGTGTCACAGTTGGGTTAGAATAAACAACCATACCGAAAGTACTTATCCGCAGAGCTGTGCTCACAATACGGATAAAGACACTGCTCCATGTCTCAGTTTCAGCCGATGCAATCAATTTACAAAATGCAACAAGGCATGCCAGACGTAAATTTCCTAAAACAACCTAGACACAACTAGCCAAGTTTCAAAAGGGTCTTGGGGTTGTTTTGATTTTCGGTCACGCCTTCTAGATTACTACCCTGATCTGAATAAACGTTAAAAAAGAAATAAACAGTAAAAAATTCGTTTCATCCCTTAGCTCTGCTCTACAGAAAATCTACGTTTACATCTTGTAGCGTTTGATTGGCTTCAGGTAAGGAAAAGAATAATTTGTGCAAATTAAGCCATTTTGAACGGCTTCTTTTTTTGTAGTGCTGGGTTGGTACTCACTCCTTGTGGTCTGTCGTCTGCTCTTTGTTACGGTTGCTGTCCAAGCTCAGTTGCTCAAGCTTTTGACGAGGCTAAACGCATTTGTAAACTTTATTCAGGATTCTTGTCAACTCTTCCCATACTTTAATGGATTGTATTTTAATTATTTAAACCGATTTATTTATGGGTGACATGCTTCTGATGACAGTAGGTGTGGAGATGTGAAAGTACTAACCTCCGCTTCTTTTCTGCTGTGCCATAGTTTTGTGTCAAGTACTGACAAAATGGCATTTCTGGTGAACCGATGTGCCAGCCGATTGTCAAGAATATTGCAACCTCGTTCCTGCGCTTCATTTATGTCAACTGAGAGAGAGCCTGTCCCTGAAAAGAAGAAAAAGAAGCCTCCTGAAGTGCGAGTCAATCTTATTGAGAACAAGAACTTAACAGTAATGAGTTTAGAAAGTGCAAACAAGCTTGCGAATCATAAGGGTGTTCAACTTGCTCTGGTGGAAGAACCAGCTCATTGGATGCTTGTCGGGAACAGACAAGCTTATGAGCTATTATCTCCTGGAAGTAAGGTCGCATCAAAGAAAGAAGACGACATGAAGGCTCTAGGCTTTAAAGGACTGAAAAAAGCAATATTTAGTACAAATATACAGGACAATGATGTTCAAACTAAACTGAAGCAAATCAGCAAGTGGGTGTCTGCTGGCTATGTGGTTGATATCGCTTTAGACAAATCAGAAAAATCTGAAGTAAGTTTTGGTTTTATTTTCTAGCAGATTGCTTTTGCTTCTATTTAGGACAGTGATATTAATCAAAGAAATCCTATCCTCTTCTTCCTAGGATATCCGTGCTAAACTAGAAGAGGCCATCAAAGATACTGCAAAGCTGCCTGGGTCTGTGAAAAGGAATTCAAATACACTCCTGAGGGTTCAATATCAACCTATTGAGACTGTTAAATCAAAAAAAGATGTGAAAAAGGAAACCAGCCAATAAGTTGTTAAACTGTTAAAGTCTTGTGGTTCTTATTTCTGGAAGTATGGTGTTGTTGAGAAATTCATTTCTACTTTGATGCTTATGAAAGGGTGGCTCTCCCTGCAGGTCGTTTACTGAAAAGGGCCATCACCGTTTTTTTTTTTTTTAATTAATGTTATGTTTTATCATTCTAAGTCTCATCAGCAAATGATTCTTTTTTTGGGTGTGATTTTTGGTTTAGCAAGTCGGACAAAGGAAAAAAGGCAATAAAGAATCAACTATTCTCTTATGCAGCAACAAAATTATTTCATCTGTACACAATTTTTCAACATTTATAAAAATTTCTAAAAAAAATAAGTGTAAGCGTATCCCAAGGAACAGGCACTTCATGCCAGGACTTTCATCGGTGTTATCTGAAGTCGTTGCGCCAGCTTCTCCTGCAATTGAAGCCACATTAGTTGCATAGTGAGTCTCTCATACTTGATTCTGCGCAGTGCCTGCCTGGCTGCTAGGCTGCTTACCGAGGACTCGACTTGCTGGGCGACGTAGCGGACGCCCCCTTGCTGGTCGACGTGTTCCATGTGCGCGCGCTCGGGGTCCCCGGGAACGAGGACTGGCTTTGCCGGGTCAGCCTGCGGAAACCACAAACCAAGCGTCACTAGGGGGTCTCCAGTGCCACTCCACGGGACGGGACGGGACGGCCAGACCGCCTCACCGGTTCCATGGAGCGCAGCTTGCCGATGAGGTCGGCGGCGCGGTCCTCGAAGCCGGGCGCGAACGCGGCGGGGTCCAAGGCGATGAAGCACTGGCCCAGGTTGGCCGTCTCGCCCGAAGACCCCCAGCGGCGGACGTCCGGGCCGTAGGCCGAGCCTGCGCACATTTCACCAAGTCAGGGTCCCTGAGGTGTCTTGAAGGAGCGCTAAGGGTTCTCTGGGGAAATAAATGCGCAGTGCCACGGGCATCCGCGAGATAGGCCGGCCCGCGCCGCAGCCGTGCGTTGCGGGCCAGCCTACCCCGTTCCTCACAGGCGCTACATCAGCTAAGCCTGCTGAGCCGCAGCGCCACGACTTGCGCCTCACCAGAGAGCAGCCCGCAGAAGGTCTCCACCATGAGCGCCAGCCCGTAGCCCTTGTAGCCGGCGGAGTCCTCGGCTCCCCCCAGCGGCATGAGGCACTGCGTCTTGTAGGCCAGGTCGGCGTCGGTGGTGACCGCGCCGTCGGGGCCCTGCGCCCAACCCACCGGCAAGGGCTGGCCCCGACGCCGTTGCATCTCGATCTGAAAACCGGGCTTTGTTTTAGCTGCTTTCACGTTTCCAGGGCACGCCGTTTGCTTGTTGTGAGACCGAGTGTCGCTGTCTCTACGGGACGCCCCATGAGTGCAAGATGAGACAGAGCCACCACCCACCTTGCCGAGGGCCGCTGCCGTCGTGGCCATGTCCAGCACGTAGCTGTCCTTCCCCGCAGGCACGGCCACAGAGATAGGGTTCGTCCCCAGCGCAGCCTGGAAATGATTCCAACATCGTGAGCGAGCAAGCCGCTGCGTTTCAGGCCCTCATGTCACTTCTCTTTCAACTCACTTTCTTACTCCTCGTCGGACTAACTAGTGGTGAGGTGTTGGTAAAGCTCATGCCCTGGAACAGAACGCTGAGGTAGTACACCAGAGCCGCACAAGATTGTCCTTGGCAAACGCAACCCGAGACTCACAAGCATCTTCCTCTCCAAGGCCAGCATGCTGTACCACCCCGCTATGCCGTAGTGGTTGGACCCTGAAAGAAACCGGAAGAACTTGATTTAGAACAAACGAAAAGGGAGATGGTTTGGGTGGGATTCGAACCCACGACTCACCCTTGGCGACGACCCAGCCCACGCCCACCTCCTTGGCCTTGCTGAGGGCGAGCTCCATGCTGAAGCGGCCCACAACGGGGCCGAGGCCGTGGCCGCCGTCCACCCACGCCGTGGCCGCCGTCTCCCGGAGCACCCGGGGATCCGCGGACGCCACGCAGCTGCCGTCCGAGACGTCATCCACGTACAGCTCTGCGGGAGGCAGTCGGTGACAAAACCACGGTCCAAGACACTCCTTGAGCCCGCAGCTGCCGTCCGAGACCTCCACGTACGCTCTGCGGGAGGCAGTCGGGGACAAAACCACGGTCCCCAAAACTCCCTTTACCACGCAGCTGCCCTCCGAGACGTCATCCACGTACAGCTCTGCGGGAGGCAGTCGGTGACAAAACCACGGTTCAAGACACTCCTTGAGCCACGCAGCTGCCGTCCGAGACGTCATCCACGTACAGCTCTGCGGGAGGCAGTCGGTGACAAAACCACGGTTCAAGACATCCTGAGCCCGCAGCTGGTCCGAGACGTCACCCGTACGCTCTGGGGGGCAGTCGGTGACAAAACCACGGCCCAAAACCTCCCTTTAGCCACGCAGCTGCCGTCCGAGACGTCATCCAGTACAGCTCTGCGGGAGGCAGTCGGTGACAAAACCCCGGTCCAAAAACTCCTTGAGCCACGCAGCTGCCGCCCAACGTCATCCACGTACAGTCTGCGGGAGGCAGTCGGTGACAAAAACCCCGGTCCCAAAACACTCCTTTAGCCACGCAGCTGCCGTCCGAGACGTCATCCACGTACAGCTCTGCGGGAGGCAGTCGGTGACAAAACCACGGTCCAAGACACTCCTTGAGCCACGCAGCTGCCGTCCGAGACGTCATCCACGTACAGCTCTGCGGGAGGCAGTCGGTGACAAAACCACGGTCCAAGACACTCCTTGAGCCACGCAGCTGCCGTCCGAGACTCATCCCGTACAGCTCTGGGGGAGGCAGTCGGTGACAAAACCCGGTCAAAGACACCCCTTTGACCCACGCAGCTGCCGTCCGAGACGTCATCCAGTACAGCTCTGCGGGGGGCAGTCGGTGACAAAAAACCACGGCCCAAAGACCCCCTTTGAGCCCGCAGCTGCCGTCCGAGACGTCTCCACGTACAGCTCGCGGGAGGCGTCGGTGACAAAACCACGGTCCAAAACCCCTTAGCCACGCAGCTGCCGTCCGAGACGTCATCCACGTACAGCTCTGCGGGAGGCAGTCGGTGACAAAACCACGGTTCAAGACACTCCTTGAGGCTGCAGCTGCGTGCTCACCCAGGCGGTTGAGGCCGTGGCTGTAGTGCCCTCTGTAGTCGGCCTCCACTAGCACGTCTGCCAGGAGGTGCGCCCTGTCCGGGGCCGTGCCCACGGCCTTCATGGCGTCCGCGATGAAGCGCCGCACCTCGGCCACGGCGATGACGGCGCCGCCCCGGTCCGCCTGCACGCTGCAGCTCGCATGGCGCACCAACTGACGCAAGCAAAGGGAAGGGCAATGAGGGAAACTCGGAAACGAGATGGAACCGTAAAGATTCGAACCATCGACCATCGGCGTACCTCAGCGCGATGGACGCATCCGCGCGTGAGCCTGCCCGCGGCCCCGCGAAGCGCCGGCGCCGGCATGCTGGCTGTTTGACTCGGTTTGACTCCCCCCGCCCCCTCCGCGGCCTGGCGATAGAGTAGGTAAACAGGGTTACGTAATTAGCGGGCCGTTGGGTTTGGCCGCCTTGGCGGAACTGTTGCGGTGCCAAAGCGAGAGCCACTTGTTGAAGTCTGGGGACGTCACGGCAACCACCCGTCACGACGCAGTGAAATGCCTCAAATTGTCTGTCACAAAATCCAAACCAAACGAGCTACAGAGCAGACGGCCCACTACTAACCTAAGCTGGCGTAAGCTAGCGGGCCTTTGGGGTGGTGTTTAGTGTGAGAGGTATCGAAGACGAGAGATTCTATATGACTTGCGACTAACACTCTGGATGCACTGCACGGGCGACGCAAGTTGACCTCGAAACCGGCTTCCATGCGACGAGACTGACAACAACTGTAGAGTGCTACAGCTGGTCTGGTGTCAAAGGGTTTCCCCCCTCCACGGTCCCACGAGGGTCACTGGAGATACTCCGTGCATACAGCTCACGTCGCGTCGCGTGGGGTAGTGCTCGACTCTCCGGGACGCATGAGAAATGTACGTGGCGGATAGTTTTGTCCTGTATATAATCCATAATTTTGCTTATGCGCACGATCTCACAGTCCAAGCCACATGGCCTCCTAACCTGTGATTTTGTTGTGGGTTTCGTGTGCTCCCACTTTAAAGTTCTGATAACCGACATGTCAGCCCAGAGTCACCGAATTTTTGTGGGCAATTTGCCA
The DNA here is from genome assembly GCF_012932325.1 of Thrips palmi. Classification (NCBI taxonomy): domain Eukaryota; kingdom Metazoa; phylum Arthropoda; class Insecta; order Thysanoptera; family Thripidae; genus Thrips; species Thrips palmi. The sequence goes on along the minus strand of NW_023144625.1, from coordinate 11,244,133 downwards.
CATGCAGCTACTGAAGAAGAGATCAGAAGCAAATTTATTAAGTACGGAACCGTTGAATCGGTTGAAATCCGGACAAAGAAAGATGCCTGCACTGGGGATCCCTTGGCCACCTTTTCATTTGTGAACATCAAAGCAGACCGTGAATCGCTTAGCCAAAGTGAGCGCTCCTTTTGCATGTTTGACTTATGCACTACATTGTTGGATTGACAGCTTCTTAATTAACTTATTTTTACAGGTGCTTTACTGGTTAACGGCATTAAAATTGGTGGTCGTAACATCAAAGTGGAACTGGCCAAGGAGAGTTTTTTGCAGCGTTTGCAAAGGGAAAGGCAGGCGGGCAACAAAACAGCTCCTCCAAGTGTGCCCAGTCATCCTCAGCCTTCAGCTTATAAGAAAAGTACAGACAATTTCAAGAATAAATCTGTTCCCAAAGAAGCTGACTGTGAAGATAATGATGTTAAATTTCATCCGACTAGTAAATTGCCTATGTTTAAAGGAGTTAGTTTGCAGATCTCTGATGAAAACAAATCGGAAGTTCAGGTAGAAAAAGAGGTGTCCTCCTTTTCAAATACAAATAGAAGTGATAACAACAGTCGCTCAGACAAACGTTCCTCCAAGAATCAATTCCAGTCGCAAAATTCCGATATATTAAAAAAGTTTGAGTCATTCAGTGATGTTTGGAAAGATGATGATGGTGATTATCAAGAGGATTATAGTTCATCTAGTTTCAAGCAAGGAGACAAAAGGCAAAGTTATCAAGATGATTTTAATGGACCATCAAAATTTAGTCAAAGAGACAAAAGGCACAGTTATCAAGATAATAATGGGTCACTTAAATTTAGGCATGGAGACAAAAGGCAAAGTTCTGAGAAATTCTCTTATACCAATAAAGCTGGCAGCTGGCAAAGTCAGGACCAACTCTACCAAAGAAATGGATCTGGTGCTGGTGGTTCATCTGGAAGCACAAAACCTAGTGTCAATGCGGCTGAGGAGAAAAGATTAAAGTCACTGGACGAGAAAAGGCAGACATTTGAGCAACAGAAGAATGCCATCAAACTTGCTCTGTCTAGTGAGGTACGATCCCATAACGTATTTAATTTTCTCTTGTGCCCTTAATCCTTGATTACGTAAGCTTAATATGCTCTTAATTGGGTGTGATTTTTTTTCAGAGTGCTTCCAAAGTGAACAAAAAGGTTGTGTTTGGTGATGACGATGAGCCAACGGGACTTTATGAGAAGCAGCTACTTGAGACTGCACCAAAGGGCCAGAAGCAAACTGCTCTCACATTGTTCAATGAATCTGATGATGAAGCTGCCCCAGATGACTGGAAAAATCAGTTTGAAGTTAGGAAGCAGTTCCAGGGGGAAAAGGGGAAGAAGGTATGAATAATATGAAAGAGAACATTCAGATGTTTGGTGACAAGTATATATGTTGAAGTTAGCAATTTATTATGAGACTAATGAAATTTTGACTTCTTTTCATGAATTCAGTTGCTACAGTTACAAAGTAACTTCAACAATGACGAACGATTCAAACTTGATCAACGGTTCTATGAAGATGGTGGGGAAACCAATTCAAAACCCTCAGAAAAACCCGAGACAAAAACCGTTACATCAGAGGATGGAGTAGATACTGTTGAAGGTACAGAAGGCCTGGCTGAAGAAAGAGAACAGCAGCTCCAAATCTTGTCAGATATTCTAGGTCAATCCATTCCTACGACACAGCCACCAGTTCATCGTGAAAGGTAATGTACATGCAATAAAAACTCAGCTTATTTGTGTACTTATTTTTACTAAAACAGCTCCCATTTATTTTCTTTTAAAGTAAAAGGATTGGAATGTTACGCTTTGATCCCTCCAAACCCAACCATGTTAAGTATGAACTATCAAAGGAACCAAAAGAAAAGAAGAGGAAGAAGAAGAAAAAGGAAGGAGAGGAGGAGGATGATGACGACGACGAAATTGAAGAGGAGAGTAGTAAACGGAAGTTTAGACGAGAGGAAAAGGAGCCTGAACCAGTTTCAGAGAGTAAATTCTATAATATCTCTGGTACTTTGGCTGACACTTTGAAACAGTCAAAGGAAGGCGAAAGTTCTGGTTTTAGTTTGTTGCAAATGTTTGGCTCTCCCAGTGTCCCTTCAGGTAAAAGCCTTGTTTTGATTTCTTTCTGCTTCTTTCATTTAATTTTTGTAAGGGTTATTAGTTCATATTATATAATTTTATTAATTGAAAATTACAGAGAAGCATGAGAATGAAACAGTCCCCAGGGTGAAACCACTGAGAAAGAACTTAAAACAATCTATGCTGGATGACTCATCCTCAGATGAGGAAGGCCCTGGCCCTACTGCTGACTTGAATGCAGCAGATAATGACAAAGCATTCCCAACTTCTAATCCAGGCATTAGATCATCTCATGGTGTGTGGCAAGAGAGCTTCTTCCTTCAAAGTGGTGACACCCGTTTAAAAGGTTTGTTGTCTTCAATGGTATTTCCCTATTATTTTGTATTGGTCTCCCCTGTTGTGAAAAGACTATGTTTTCCATTTACAGAGGGACTCGACTTCTTCAGTGTCAATAAACGCAATGATACAGTCCTTGAGCCTCAGAAAAGACATGAGATCTTAAGGTGTTTGATGAGACATAAAAGGAGATTGAAGAAAGAGAAAGATATGATGAAGCCAAAGCCACGGAGTGTTCAACACTCGAATAAGGCTTCATCCAGAAAAGTAAACATTTTCAAACCTAGAAGAAAAGTAAAGTAAATTTATATTTATTTATTTGTCTTGTTAATAAATTTTGATCCTAAAAATGTACTGACTGGTTGGGTTTACCTCTTACCCTAGTCACCAAACATTGGCCTCAAACTTCAAGAAACACAACCGGTTGAACCTCAAATCCATTTTGTGTTTCTTTTAAGAAAGCGGCCTTTCTGGCCTTCCCTCCCTATCATCTGAGGCTGTGGGGTGGGTAACTTGTTTGACAAATCCGACGAGTATTGAGGCTACTCACAAAAAGCCTTTACTCGCGCGCGTGTTCAAGTTGTTTTCATAGAGTTTCAATCCCTTTCTCTACTCGGACAAAGATTCACGAATTTATGAGGGTTCTCCCAAGACCCACAAGTGGAGCGACAGCGGCGACAGCCACTGCCGGGACTGCCGCGCCGCGGCGCTCTCTAGCGCCGGAAGTGAGAACCACCGCCGCGCCTAGAGACTCTAGAAACCGCGCCGCCCCTTTCCGGCTCCATTCGCCCGTCCCCCCCCTCTCCCTGCCTCTTCCCCTCCCCTCCCCAGTGTAGTGAGTGTACTGTCGTCGGCAGGTTGATTGCTTCGCATTTGCACTTGCACGGTGTTCAGTAGAAACGACGATGGCTGACGACAGGGAACCTCCACCGCTGTTCGAGAACGTGGACATTAGCAAACACGACGAGGACGGCAGCGAAGACATTTTCAGTTCGGCTTTCGATGTGAGTATAATGGTGTAGGCCTGATGTGGATGACCATGGTCGGCTCGGCCGGTCGGTCACATAATGCTTGGTTGTAGCTCCCGTCTCGGTGTCGTAATGATCACACATTGGACATTTTATTTGCCGCTCTTACCGGAAATTATTTTTTCCACTTAATGAATCCCTGTTGAAGGCTGCTCACTTTTGGTGCTAGTTATCGTCGTGGGGGTGTGGGGCTGTCAGTGAGGTTATGGAAGGGCACCTCGAAATGTCATTTTGACACACCTACTTTGTCAGGCTGAGCACCGCTCAGGCACTGACCACGGCCTAGAATTCGAACGTAGAATTCACAAACCGGGTTTCTGAATCCTCCAATTCCTGGACCAACTTCACTGTTTCAAAGTTTACCTGTCAAAATTGACCTTGAAAATGTACACAAAATGCAACACTTCCTATTCATTTGAAAACAATGCACCAATCTATGGCTGCCTTTCTGTCTCTATTGTATTACTCCTAAGAACTGATTTGCTGACGGTTACTGCTAAATTTATCTTTTGTCACTTTCAGGAGTCTTATTTTGAACTCTGTTCAATTGATCTAATTAAATATTTCTCTCTGCTTTATGTCTAGGACATCAGTGGCTTAAGCATATCTAATAGCAGACCCGTCGAAGTCAATGGTGATTCTAAAACCTCTCAAATTAATCATGCCAAAGTGAGTTTCTTGCATCAATGCTCAATGCATTAGTCTCGTTCATTGTTTTGGATTACTCAACTGTTTTTGATTTTGCAGGATGAATTAAGTGATGCTATGGAAGACACTTCACCAACTGCTGCTCCCAAAAAAATTATTAACAATGATGCTAGAGAAGTATGTTATTGTTCTTTTATTCATTTCTTGTTCTGTTTTGAGCCTCACTCTCATGAAATGGTATGTTAATCCTCATTTGTTTTCAGCAAATGGAAAGGGATGGGGGAGACCAATTTTTGGAAATAACAGTCTCTGAGCCCAGTAAGAGAGGAGAGGGTATGGGGGCATTTGTTGCTTACAAAATAGTAACCAGGACCAATATGAAACTCTTTCGGAAGCAGCAGTTCTTTGTTTATCGTCGTTTTTCCGACTTCCTTGGACTTCATGATAAGCTTGTGGAAAAATACTTAAGGTCAGGCCGGATTATCCCTCCTGCTCCTGAGAAAAGTGTCATTGGTTAGTGTTTTTCATGATTCAGTTAAGCCCTTTTCAAATTTGCTGCTATTTCAACTTTCTTCAAATTTATTGTCTTGGGGTATGTTTTTAGGCACAACTAAAATCAAGATGTCTAACCAGAATGACCAGCAAAGTCTCACAGGCGATTTTGTTGAGAAACGTCGTGCAGCATTAGAACGCTACATGAAACGAACTGCAGCACACCCAGTTTTATGTGTAGACCCAGATTTTCGAGAATTCCTCGAGTGTGGTATGTATTCTATGATTGGTTAGACCATCTATTCAAGAATGGTTTTGTGCATCCTTTTCAACTTTGTCTCTTCATGTCCCTTTCTCTGTTAGAGGATGAATTACCACGAGCAAACAGCACATCAGCTCTAAGTGGTGCTGGTGTGCTACGCCTCTTTAACAAAGTTGGTGAAACTGTGAATAAGATTACTTTCAAGATGGATGAAAATGATCCTGTAAGCCAAACTTCCATTATTTTTCCCTTATTTTCTCAAACCGGCATTTTTCAACTAATACCTGTGTTGTTTTGAACCCCTTCAATTTAGTGGTTTGATGAAAAAACTACTCAAATGGAGAATTTGGACACTCAATTGAGGAAGCTGCATGGCAGTGTTGAATCACTAGTTCTTCACCGTAAAGACTTGGCAGGCCTCACTTCTTCTTTTGCTAAGAGTGCTGCCATGTTATCTAATTGTGAAGAACACACTGCCCTATCTAGAGCCCTTTCCCAGCTAGCAGAAACAGAAGAAAAAGTAAGGATGGCCCTGGAGGCTTAAAAGTAGTGTTGTTGATGCTTATGGCATTGGTTTGCCTAACATGAATTATCTTGTCATTTTAACAGGTTGAAGCATTACATAACGATCAAGCTAACACAGATTTTTCCATCATGTGCGAACTTCTAAAGGACTACATTGCTTTAATTGGAGCAGTCAAGGTAATGTACCCTCATATTTTAAATGTATCTAGGTTATTATCCATCTAAAGCTAATTTCTTATGTTAAAGGATGTTTTCCATGAGCGGGTTAAAGTTTATCAAAACTGGCAACATGCTCAATTAATGCTCAATAAAAAGCGTGAACAGAAAGCTAAACTGGAGCTTTCTGGAAAACCTGACCGGGGTAATACTGCTGGAGTTGAAGTGATTGAGGTAAATTTTTTTTGTCATCGATAATGCTTTGCTTGTACAGTTAACTCATTAGCTGATATCAATTTTCTTCTTAAACAGTGGCAAGCTAAAGTTGAGCGTGGACAGGAGGAATTTGATGCAATCTCACAAATGATTAAGAGGGAGATGGAACGATTTGAGATAAATAGAGTTAAAGACTTCAAGGATACTGTAATAGTTTATCTGGAGAACCTTATGTTACATCAGCAACAGGTGAGTTTTATATTTAAATCGTTTTCATCGGGTTTGGATGTTCCTGTTGGATATTTCTTACCTTTCTTTTCCTATTTTCTAGCTGGTGAAACACTGGGAAGCGTTTTTGCCAGAAGCAAAGGCTATTGCGTAAATTTCTGCAAAGCGGTATTTTGTAAAGCAAACATCAAGGATAAGTCATCTATAACAAGTGTTTACATGATTATTTTGTATAATATACCGATAGCTCTCAGCGCTTATGGTTTTAATGTACTTGAATACTTTGTGTTTGGGCACAGGATGCCAGTATTGCTAATGAGCAAATGACTTACATGTGCAAGAGTGACGGGTATAGAATTCTTTTTGTGATATCTACTTTTAGTTACTCTTTTCTTCTCCCAACATGTCCTGTTTTTTATAAATGCTCATATTTTTCAGTTAGTTTGATTTTTCCAGTAATCTCTTTCCTGAAAATAAAATAAAGAGATTTTGGTGGTTTTTTCCCTACAGGAATAGTCTTTTCTCAAAGGCATTAGGTTCTTCCTGTTATGCAATTGAGTTAAATTAAAAAATGTGATATTGTTCTTACATCTATTGCTTATTGGTTTTCTTCACAAGTATTACAAAACTGACTGATATTTCTCAAGTGCTACTGTAAACTAAAATTTTCTGATAGTATTGAATCCAATGCAGATGGATCTTCCCCATTGTTGATGTGTAAATTTTCATAGGTCCTATTTCATTATGACCTTACAAAGTTGAAAGAAGAAAATATCTTTCTTCCCCAACAATGTCTCTGGAAATGCATGCCTGTAGCTTAAAACTTATTATGTATGAATCAAATGTATCAGAATATCTGTTGTGGCTTATCCTGTGTTTATTGATTATACTGCTTGCTACATTGAATGTGCAATACCATTATTTGATCATTCAGCTAATGATCATGTTATGAGCTTTAAAAGTTATATTCATGTATTTGTTTCCTGCAAATTGTTTTATACTGTTTAAAATATGTTATTATACTCTTGTTACTTTTATAAACTTTCCTACTTGTATTCTAAAATTGCATTGAAAAACAAACCCCATTGGCCATTTTTCAGAGAAGCATATGAAGAACTCTGATTGATTTATTCATAATTAATGATTCAAGCAAGATAATATATTTTTTGATTCCCAGTAACTGTCCTTTCCTTTTTGAGTCAACTGGACGTTTCTCATTGATAGCCACTTTAATCTGCAATTTCATGCTAGTGAACTCTGTTCATGTAATGGGCAGCTCATTGCCATCCCTTTGCACTCTTTTGATTATACATTAATTTTAAGAGATTGTTTTTCTGGTAACACAATGGGTGTCCACTCAATTTTCAAGCAGATTAAGTCATGTTGTTGTTTGTGCATCTAATGGACTTATAGCTGGTTTTAAGTCTGTTTTCCTACATTCCATTTCTTATACTGAGTTATGTATATGTTCTGAGAAAATGCCAACACTCATGTTGTTAGTGTAGGTGTCATATTTGTTTACTGATGTGGTGTTTTATATGGTAATCATGTACAAGAGAAAATACAAAGTTAAATTTTCTATATTGTTCATTTGTTTCAATGTTTGCAAATGAGAAGGTATGAGTGAATGATGTACACACAATGGATTAGACAAGGGAGGATTTTAGCAGCTTTATAACACAACTTGAACACTTGTCTTTTGTTTACAATATTGAATGAGGCAAAGAAATGATAACTTAATTTTATGCAACATGACAACATTTAGAACTGTACAGCTACTATTCAGCAATAATGACAATGATTAAAACATAAAAATAATTGCATAGATGCAACATGTGAAAGTCACTTTCATGTTCAATCCATACAATCTAATAGCACATTAGAAATTATTCAAACAGTCTCAAAAACTTAAAAGATAAAACATAACATCAATTAATTGTAACAGGAAGTTTCATCCAGAAATGTCACAAGGCATTCTGAAAGCAGGCATCCAGACACAACCAAGCACCACAGAAACAAAGAAAACCAAAAAAGAAAAGCTTAATGTATTAGGGAATGTACTCTTCATGACTAAACGAAGATGATTCCCACAACACACATAATGGTGGTGAACACTCAGGAAATACTCTAGCGATGTCTCTACTCCTTAAAAGCAGAAATGGAAAAAAAGGAACAAAGATCTTAGTTAGTTCAGTCACTTCTACCAAACTGAACTTTTTATATGATTTGAATCATTCATAGAATCACTAATACCCAAATTAGGAAATCCAAAAAGCGAGGAAGGCGTTCACATGCAAACATGCAAGACAAACATTCAATTTTTAAAAAAGCACAAGTTTTCTTAAAGCCAGGAAAATTGATTGCCAATGCTTAATGCCTGTCATGAAATGCATCGGACATCTGCTGTAGCCAAGAGGTGCGATCAACCAGTACCAGACAAGTTAATTTCAACACAAGTGTAGGAGAATCACGCTTAACATCCTGAACATCTAATACTGCAACACTTAAGTTTCAATCCATGACGTCAGAGGACAAAATTTCATATACTCAAATCAAAAGTCTCACTGACCGAAATTTCGAGGTGAGTGAAGGGCAATGTGACATTTCTGATTGATGATACCCCAATTACGATAATTATCACTTTGTTTGCAACATAACAACAACCACCAGCTGCATATTTGCTTGGCATTTTGAATGCCAAGTACACAATTTATTCTCTTTCTAAATAAAAGAAGAGAGACATATACATATGTATATATTATATGTATATACATGCATATCGTTCTTCTTGGATTAGTGGCTAATAAACTTCACTCAAGGAAAATGGTACCGATAAACAGGTAACCACACCGCAAAGACTAGAACATAGGAGCAAAGTGCACTCCGTACCCGAAGTTCCGAATGCACCGGAAACTTAATTAAAGGGATAATTTGATAAATGCATTTGCCCTGTAAATAGCAAACTCGAAGTGTATTAGTTCAAAGTATAGGTTTAACAATATTAAAAGTTTCTGAAAAAATTATTCCCTTTTTTTTTACTGATAATTAGGTGTTGGTGTGAGGGTTAAGGAAATTCCCACTTCCAATTTGAAATAACATGTGCAACGGCCACAGGAACAACGGAGTGGGAGAGCCACGGATTAAGGAGGAGGGGGACAGACGTTTTTCAACAATCTTGCTCGGGCTCCAAGCCAAACTTGCAGTATCCTGGTTACTCTAAAACTTGAACGGGACTTCAGATACACATACCAGCACACATACAAATAACAGAACATTCATCTACACATACGTCAATACATTTAGTACACAGATGAAAGGGTATTAAATGTCCAATCATCAAAATTAATCATAACACGAATATTTTTTCTTTTTAGAAACAACTTTTTTTTGGGAATTCATGTCAGATTTTAACAAGGCAGGATTAGGCAAAATTTGAGAATACAGGTTACTGTTGAAACCAAGTGGTTTGACCAAAGTGCAATGAATATACATCAATAAGTAGTAGTACAGCTTTCTTTTTTTTTTTTTAAAGTAAGGGGACAATCAGCAATCATACTACTTTTCAGATGCTAGGTACTGCTTCAACCCCACAAAGGAATTTCTAGACACAATTACTCAACTTTAAAGACGTAACCAAAACAAGTCATCCCCTAAAATGGCATTTCAATACTTAAAACAAAGCTACATTTACTAAAACAATACAACAGTCCAGTTATGGCTTTGGTCAACAATAAGCTAACAAATAACTCCAATATTTACGTCACACTGCAAGGAAAAGGAGCACTAGCATTCCTTTCCAAAATAAAGAAATGAAAGAGGAGGAGAGAGGGGGGAAAAAAGAAGACCCTACATTTCAGTTTTTGGAGTTGGCAAAACTGTCAAGTTTTGCAGAGAACAAGTCTCAATCACAGTTGTTTACACACAACACTAGTAGATAACAGGTAAAGAAGAGAATGGGAAGCCAATGTGAAAATAAGAAAGGATCAGTTTCCTGCAATAAAAACTCTTCACACTACACTTGAGTGTTGCGGTCAGTTAATATAATAAGCTCACTGGGAATATGAAAATTATAACTTTTCTTAAATCACAAGGAGAACAGAATTTCCAACTTCAAAATGACTATAATAACATTTGAGTGCCACAAGAGATGATTTTGTTTTAAACATAGAAAACTGCTTACATAAAATTGCTATTATATTTTTAAAAAATAAAAACACACAATAGCACATTTATTTTTACTCACACATATGGTTAGGCCTTAAAACACAAAGCTACATCCAGTGAGAGCTTGGGTCACAAATGTATACTTAATTTTGGACTAACAAAGGCAAAGCATCTAGGGAACAAAAATTAGCACTACAATTTAGCAGCTTGATAGATTCTACAATAATCAGCAATCACAATTTCTTTGATACACAGTTAACATGAGTGAATATATTGTTGTATTATGTCATGTCTTGCACAGTGGTGTACATGGGACTTTCTTTTAGCTACAAGCTATGATACAATGTAACTTCCCTATTCCCTTTTTGAATATAAAATTGACAATATGATGGAAAGACAGAGCGTAAGCCTGCAAGTCTCAGTGAACACAAAACGTTTGGTCATGGTAATTACTGGGCTCCATATCTGCCAAAGATGCATGTTTATGAAAAAAGTGGACTCAGTTTAGTCATTCCACTAAACTAAGTTTTGAGAGTCTGAAAACTTTGGAATAGAAAAGGATGGCAAAAGTGAGCATTGACTCAATTTTAAGAGTGTACATCTGTGATGAATCATGATCACTCTAATAAATAATGGTACACACAATGATGAAGCTTCTAATATAAACACGCAAAGCATTAATTAATATTGAACCTAATGTACACACAGACTCTTATAGTTCTACCAGACAAACACTACATTTTATGGTGCTATACAATATAATTTGAAATACAAAACTTCACATGTAGTATGTCATAGCAAAACTGCTCCATTACACGTTCAACTTGCATGAAAAATTTGTATCTGAATGGAACATTTGAAGGAACGCCTTGTCTTTCCACCCACTAAGGTTGAACACAGATAAAATGTATTGCCATGAGAACAATGATTATGGATACTAAACTGAACAATAGATACGGTCAGTAATAATGACTTGTGATCAATAACGACCATGACAAGTAGCTAACTTCATTTTAGACAAGGAATAAAAAATAAATAAAAACAGTTTAAGAATCTTCTAGTCCTTCATTTTAACATTCTCAGTAAAATGTTTTAACTATACCCTCCAAATTCCAGAAATAGAAAATAATTTTAAAATGTGCAAAATTATTAACGAGCAATTACTCCTGAAACAAATATTAAAGGTATATCCCTAACATGATACGAAAACCATTCATGCATAGTTGTACATTTAGGATATGGCACATGCTGATGCCAAGAGGAAGAGAAACTTTAACCAATATGCGAACATGTTGACAGAACAAAGAAATGATCTTTTCCTTTTTACAAAAAATAAAAATAATAATAGTGAAAATTGGTTGAATATTGCATTGATGATACAGTGATAGTTGTGATCAGTCAAGATATTTTTTCTTTATGTAACTGTCAGATGACACTTCTGCATTCATGCTCCAGCAAACCCATAAACCTCCAACACACGTATCTCAAAGTCACCACTGGCACATAGAGGAGGATTATTGAAGGTGAGACAACGATCCGTCTTGCCATACCGTATGTTTTCATCCATCCAAATAGCTTGTCCTTCCCTGATATAAAGAAAACACAGAATCAAATTTGTAGCAACTCAATATATGCAAAACAGAAAATATAAAAAAATTGATACACACCCTCCACCAATTGTAATCATCTTGTGGTCAGCTGCTAGAAATAGCTCGGCTGAATGATTTAGTTGCTTCTCTCCTGGACTCTGCTCCATGCCAACCCAAGGATATTTAGCACGTTCAGGATAAAGACTAAATAGGAATGTTTCACCAGTGCCAAAGTAAGCCTGGCGATTACCTCTATCGTCTTTGACATTGCGTTCATACCAACGTGTTGAGCAATAGGCCCCAAATACCTGAACCAAAAGGAGCAGTTTCGTGTTACCTATAAATGGGATGGAAAATAAACCTTACTTTACAAAAAGTGTTTACAAACCTCATTGTTGCTAGTTTTAATCATTAACAACGTAGGTTCATGTTGCTCAACTCGAACATAAAATGTAGTCAAACTACAACCATGCTCTTCCGTAGTATACAATAGAATTGGCTGGTACATTGTGATTCTCACAGGCAACCAAGACCACAATGTGAACAACTGAAACATAAAAATGAAAAATCCATCAGTACAGAACAGATAAAATGACTCACATACATCTGTAGATACTTTTGGGGTATTCACATATACAAGCTACGACCGTTTTTCTTTTACTTATATAATGGAAAGACAGACATCCTATGTTCTAAAACAACTTAATTAAAAACCTAAATATAGCACTAATGCCCCACATTACAAGTTAAGCTAACTTCAGAAATGATTGTACCACGACCAAGACTGATGTTCACACATTCACTCACTATGTACAATGACAATGTATGGCCAGATTTTACAAAATCGAATCTAAAGAGCAAAATTGGGAATTGTAATACAATAATACACACCAAACAAAAATGAACAATGATACCTGTTTAGTGATCACTAACGCTTCTTACTGGGGCAGACCAAAAACTCCTGTTGAAATAAAGAAATAAAAATAAAACCTAATTTTAGACTAACGTGACTGCAAATAAATTTCAGATCGACATTTGACTAAAGCTTGAAAAAGGAACAAAACAATGTGTTGTTTGCAGACTAAGAAACATTCATATTGTGGCTGCACTGAAAGTTCAGCCCAAGCAACAGTTCTTAACAATAAGAATAAGAATAATAAGTGACTACAACACAAGCTGCAGACACACTTAAAATATAAGAAAAAGGAAAAAGCTCCAACTACACATGCATCACATATCAAACTATTAAAAAAAAAGGGGGGGGGATTTAAAAAATATAAATGATTATGTATATACATAAGGAGCATGCATTATGATGATGATCGAGTCCAAAGCACTAACTGAAATTGCAGTAAAGTCACTTGAAAGTTGGAGCATAGTTAGCTCATAGAGTGCAAGGTTTAAGAATTAGCAAGTAATAGCTTGCATGACAACTAGTTACAAATCAGTACTCTTTTGCCTAATGGCTACCAGTACATCAGTGGTTTCTATTCAATCTTCTTTGAGGGGAGTTCACAGATTTTACCGTTTGTGAGAAGAAGACAACAAAGAGTAGTTAAGAAGACTTTCCTATATCAAAGACTTCATACAACGAAAATATAACTCATTAACTGAATACACGGGACTTAAATGCGCATCAAATTTTTTTATCCGGAGGTGAAGCTTGAAGCATGACAACAATGTTGCTACAACCACCTTAAAAACATAAGTGAAGAAAAAAATCTACAGACATCAATTAAGCTAATTACAGTATAATGGAGATGTGAAAGAAGGGAGAACTACAATACTCACTTCCTCTTGAGAAACAATGGCAGAACGGATCTTGTAGATAGGGTACACTCCCATAGCATGAGTGCGAGGTTCAGGAGAGCGAGAACCCTTAAGGTAGCAGCAATAAATAGACAAACAAACCATCACCATCACCCAAAGAAAGCATAATACATTCAGAGAACATCCAAGCAAATCCCAATTCAAGACACCAGAGAAGCTTCTTTGTCACTGGGAAACCAAACCATGCAAAAGTTGAAGGGACAGATACTCTATCCAATAAAAATGACAGATGTATAAGAAAATTGTAAGAAGGAGTTCTGCTACAAAAATAGGATTCAGAATAATACTTTGACAACATTACACAGGGCTCTTTAGCCAGAAAAGAGTGTCACTCAAAGAAAATATACCAGCAACAACTTAAACTAAACTATGCCCTGACCTATATACCCTTAGAGCCAGTAGCAGTTTCAGAAGCCTAGCACTCCAATCTGCTCATTCCCATCCTTCTCATCTATTGGGTGGTATTGGGCAGGTTGGAGGGAAATTAAAGATTTTGTAGTAGAGAGAAGGAATATGATGTAGAATGCATGAATTCAAAGCATAGGAGTACTGACATGAGTTAAAGTCGGTTAAAGTTCAAACAATGGAAGGGATGAAATTTTTCCATTCTAGATATTTTCCAGTGTGCCATTACTAAATTAGTAACTGTATTCATTTTGAAATGTTAGAAGAACACATGTTTAAAAGCCAGCATCCATACTAAACAACAAAACCTAAAACATTGGTCAGGATGAAATCTTACCTCCCGAATTGTCAGCGTATGGGACACAAGCTGTATGTTGTTTTGAGACTGAGAAGTAGGCAGATTTTCGGATGAACGGGAGCGACTGATTTGTTGGGAGTTTGAAAGTACTGGCTTACTCTTCAGCAGCATTTCTGTTTTTACAAAAACCCTCTGAATGTATGAGGAACTGAGACCCCTTACACTGAAGGCAGTACGCAAAACTTTTGTAGGGCTAACCTGGAAAAATGAGATAAGAATATATCAGTAATGAAACATAAATCTTAGGTTATTTACTGCACGACCAAGTCACGATTGGTAAACCTACAGGCATTTGTCTGCAGAACTTAGTTAAAGCATTGTCAACACCTTGAGCTGCAAGCTCCGCACTCCACTCAGAGCTTTGACAGGTGGAATACTTATAAAAAAGGAAGAGAATTGCCATTGCCACACGATACAAAACTTTAATACCCTCATGAAAAAAGCAGTCCATGACCCGGACCTAGAAATAAAATAAAATAACAATGTCCATTTAAGTTATCAAATGATAGCAGCAGAAAATTTTACCTGTTTTCTACATGCAAGGCACACACTTACTAGATGAGTGAAAGGTAAACCTTGAAGAATCCACCATAGCCAGTCAGCATATATTCTCTCTGAGCGAGCATCAGAACAGTGTCGGGCAAGATGAGCAGCAGCTGATTTCTAAAAAGCAAGAAAGTGAAAGTCATTTTTTAACACAATATGCTACCTTTCCAGACATCAGAGTACCATCAAATATCTTACCATGTGCTTTTTGGTTATTAGCATAACTGTACGCCAAGTAGCTTCATTTAATAGTTTTGTTTGTGTGATGAATGTTTTGTCTTTAGATGAAATGAGGCTTGCTAAACTGTTATAGCATTCTTCCTCTGAAAAAGTGATAGTTTTTTAATGGAATCCTGTCTTATTATTATGATATACTGGAAAGAAATGACCCCAGAGAGAAACTTGCCTGACATAAAATGCAGTAACAGAGCAGCAATTGGATACAGTGCTGGGGAGTAGGTTATATCTGGACAAGAGAAACCTAGAACACATACTACTCGATCGGCTAAACTTCGTCCACGCCGAGTTAAATGGTATGGCAGGCAGTGCGTATTCTCCACAAATGCAGGAAGTAGCATGGGTTTATCAGATACATCTAGAAAAGTGAAAAGTACGGTGTCATAAAAAACCACTTATGTGACAGTTTGTAAACTTAATATAATGATAAAAACCTGTGGTGCCAAACAGTTGATTAACCAATTCCCAATAAAATCCATCTTGCATGGGACGGCTGCTTGAGTGCTGTTTGCAGAGGGCTGGCCATAGCTGAGCTCTGATGGTGTGATTAGTGGGCCAGCCCTGTTCTCGAAGAATGAGCTTCACCTGCAACAGGAGAAAAGGTAATTTCAGCTTTCAATCAAATATCCCTAAAATACTTTTAAGTCAAAAAATAATTAAAAAAAAAAAACATACAAAGAAAGAAACAGTAAAGATGAGCATAGAAAATACCTACATCTCTCTTTCGGCCAGCTTGAATGAGTGAACTAATCTCACTCCATGACTTTAGAGGCTTGGCATTCTTCTTTGCAGGACTGTCAGGAACAATGGGAATACTACTGGTGTCCACATGTGCCGGGAACACCTCGTACATATCTGACTCCTCTTCCAGTGTTGACAGCATCACTGCCATCTAACCTTACTGGCCTATGTTTGATCAAAAAGCATCATTGTCTCTGAAACAAAAATGTGAATAAAAGTTTAAAATAGCTGAAAAGCTCCAGTTAAAATTTTACATAAAATCAGCTCCACATTACCGAACAATGACAGGAATTTGACACTTATGGTATGCCTACACTTCTAACAGCCAAACCCATCCACCAATTTAAGTGTTATTTGCAATAAAAGAATAAGAAAGCATACAAAATCTTGAAGAACCCCCAAGGTGCAAACCTAAAACCATTTTGCCAGTTCAAACTCTGCCTTTCACGCAGAAAAATTTCTCATTCAAGTGACAGAAAGCATACCATGTTACAGCTTGATACTGTTCAGAAAGTCGGGCTGACAATACAAAGCTGATGCTCCTTCAGATAGAGGCTAGTTCCATCCGCATTCTTATCTAAGCAGAGACCACAACAACAGTTGGTGAATGTCTCTCTCATGCAGGAGTGGAATGGGTAATCAAAATTAAGAGCACACACACAGACATGAAAATGATGGCAGGGATTTGATTAATGAAAACGACAAATAAGAAATAACGACATCAACAAAAAGACAAACTGGAAAAGGGGGTGAAGGAGGTGGGGAGAGATGAAAGGTTGCTTGACAATTGACAGTGATATAGAGGGGGAAACATGTGAAAAAGAGCATAGATAGCAACAAACCGAGAAAATTTAAATGCTGGCAATTACAGCCAGCATAGTATGGGACAAGGGACAAACCATTGAAGTATTTCCCAAGCAGATTTACTCAAACTAACAGGCTAGAAACCCACGACTACAGAAATGATGCTGGACAAGGTAGAAAATACAGAGAGGAAAAATATAAAAACATCAGTCATCAACAAACTGAAACCTAGGGCTTACTGTCACACTAATTGCCAGCTCCTTTGATTACTTCATTGTATGAATAAAAGGCAGAGTTCACAAAGATAATGATGCAAGCTCATTGAAAAGCTATTAATTTAGATCATCCCAAATTGATGTGCCGTAAAATCTTCAACAATTCACCAAAGAAAAAGAAAATTGAAAATAGAATCCCATTAATTAACAATTTAACTAAGTAAGGAGCATACAAAACCCAAAGAATTGCACAAAAATACATCAGACTGATAAAGTTATAGGTTATGTATTAATCTTCCCTCGGTCTGGTACGACAACAAAGACTTCCGTGAGATTATTAGCATCAATAAGGGAGAAAGTTTTATTTTCGCTTAACATAATGAAGAAAAAAAATTGATTCGATGCACCGATTTTCAGCTCGAAAAGTTGACAATTCAGAGCGGTAGACAGGAGGTCGTTGAAGAGCACCGTCTTCGTTCATAAAATTCCTCCAGCAGGGCTTGCTAATTTGGTTTTACTACACAGACGGACAGAGAACTCTAAAGATTGTTGTCCTGACGAGTACTGTAAAATTGTGTCAAATATAGCACTGTTTACCTTTCCATCAGAGTCAACAAACACAGCGGACATTCAAGACTTGCGACCTTTCAGCCGCTCTCAGTTTTCGGCATGGAGTTGCCAAGAAAACAAAAAAAAATGATTTCTCACCTGCCAGTCCCAAAAGCGTAGCCAATTTTGTTGACTGTCAATTCTCAGTTTGAAAGAACAACCACAAACCACGGGTTATTTTTTTTTCAACAAACAAATTCTTCTTGATTTGGGGCGGAATAGTTTGTGATCATGTCATGTGAGAGGGGAGATTCGTGATCGGCCCCCCTTGCCAAAGCCCTTGGTTGCGCTGAATCTCCGCAAGGCAGCGAAAAATCTGCCTTCCCTATGCTCTTTCCCGCGCCCCGTTCTTCCCACTAGCATCATCGAAGGACATGCTGCAGTTTATCAAAGAGTTCATTCGGGTGAAAATCGTTTATTGAAACCAAGCGAGATGTCCCTTTCGCTCACCTAAAATCTTTTCGTTCGATTTATGCTTTCTGAGATGAGCGACTCCCGGGCGGATAGACGGCCTCATCCCGATTGGTCGGCGACGCGAGCCCCCTTCGCGCCGGCGCAACTGATGGATGAATTCAAACCGTAGAAACCAAGGTCACTTTTTCTTCTGTGATTTAGAGTGTTTGCACAGTGGTGCCGTTTTTCATAATCCATCATAATATCCTCAGCACGGCACAAAAACCTCAGCAGAACACAACATTCTAAACGGGCTCCGAGCTACCTTGCACGAAGCAGCCAATCAAACCGCTCGCTCGGCGCTTCACACCAATCGCCCCCCTCCCGTTCCACCGTCGGTTGTCACCCACGGGTCTTGGCTCGCACAAGGAGCCTTAATAATACATGCTAATGAATGGGATATACCTGGCTCCGATACAGAACTAGAAGCACAATTCCACGAATTTATTGATGGAAAATCGATATCCCCCCCCCCACCCATCCCCGCATCCCCTACTGGCGCCCTCTAGGTAAACCCCCCTTCACCTCCCCCTCCTGCCCCCACTTCGTCTCGACCGCAGCCCCAGCTGTTTCACGACGGAGAAATGGTGTCGCCTGTTGTGGAAATTGTCTGAACGATTTGACCCATTTCTGTGCTTTTATACAACGAAAATGGAGTACAAGATCGACTGGATATTTCCTAAATTACGAAAACCATATCGGCTGTGCTGGAATATCGCAAGTTCAATAACTGTCGTTGCTGTTGGGATTTTTAGCAAAATATTTTTAGGTTAGTTGGTTAGGATTACGTTGGGATTAAGTCGCTATTTTATCTTTTCGGAATTCTTGTTTGTCTACTTCATATTTCGTTTTAATAATAATTTTTAAAAAGTGTTCGAAGCAATACATGATAAGCCCAGCTCATAATCATTTATTGAACACAAAATCAATAGTTCTGAGACAGAACCTTAATGTAGGGAAAATATTGTTCTTTTATCTTCTCAAAAGTAATGTCCGTTACACTGTCACACCTCTGAAGTATTTGACTTTTCAATTTCTGAAATTCCTCAACTTATGCATTAACAGACATTTTTTTAAAATTTTCAGCATAGAACCTTGGACATTTGAAATAATAGTTTTGTTCATTTCAGAATGGCTCAATACAACCAAAGTATACAATCGGGAGGTAATATCTACAGCTTTAGACAAGAGGCCAAAAAATATCCCTCTTATCACTGTTTCCAATCATCACTCGTGTTTTGATGATCCTGGTTTATGGGGTATGTTGTATTGTCCAGAGAGTGGTTGAAATAGATTAAATGTAAATGAAGTAACATATTGAGTTTTATTTGTTCCACAGCCAGCCTTGAATGGAGACACCTACTGAATCGGAGAAAAATGCGCTGGTCGTTAGCAGCTCATGATATTTGTTTCACGAACACATTTCATTCATATTTCTTTATGCTCGGCAAGTGTGTGCCAGTTGTAAGAGGAAATGGTGTCTATCAAGTAAGTAAACTGACTTAGAAGCTAACATTTCTCCGTAAGAATGTAATCTAACCCACATTATGCCATTGCAGGATGCCGTAAACTTCTGCATTGAGAAGCTAAATCAAGGTGAATGGGTCCATGTATTTCCAGAAGGTCGTGTAAATATGACCAAAGAGTTAATTCGTTTAAAATGGGGTGTGGGGCGCATGGTGTACGAATCCCCCACAGTGCCTCTAATAATCCCCATGTGGCATGAGGGTGCAGACACCGTGTTACCAAATGAGCCTCCATATTACCTCAGGGTAGGGAAGAAGGTGACCCTAGTTTATGGTGAACCTATAGATCTGTCAGTGCTGGTGAAAGATTTAAAGCAAAGAAAGGCTACAGAAATTGAAGCGCGAAAGGCCATTACTGATGCCATTCAAAATGAGCTAATGAAGCTGAAGGAAAAAACAGAGAAAATCCATTTGACATCTTGACATATGCTTTTTTATCACTGTAAGTGATGATGCTTCGAATCTTCGATCCAGATCCATTGTAGTGTTGTGTATGTTTTTTTAATTATTATTATTATTATTATTATTATTGTTTCTAAGTTGTTTTGTTACATAATTTTAATGGTCCAGCCCAGGGTCTATGTTAAATTTTTGACAACATTATAGTAACCTGTTTTATTCAGGGACTTGCCTATAAATTATTTAACTCTTTTGTTCAGCTTCAAGTGGAAGCTTATGCAATGGATGTGGAATTAATTTGCAGAAAACCAAAGCTATGCTGAGATATAAAGTAACATTAAGTGGTTGGCTTTCAGTTGAGAACAAATTATGCAGTACAAATAAAAGGCATGTCTAGTCTGCCATTTAAGGCATTTTGGTATATCCATTCCTCTCCTGCTGCCTTTTTAAATCCACTGCAAGTGCATTCTCTTTATCTCATTTCCTATATCATTATTCTTGTGTCCTCTATTCATGCTCGATAGTAATTGTTACAATGACTGCACATTGCACTCAAAGAATTCCCACCTTTTTCTTGGATTTATCTGTTAACTGTGTATTGACTTTACCTCACATGAAAATGTACATGTGGATGTTGCGCAGATTGGATTTCTTGTCTGTTTATATCACTCTAACTAAAGAAATCTAAAATTTGTGCTTAGTATGTACCTTATCAAAGATAACTTGACGTTCCCAAGTAGATATAGATTTTTGTTGTGAAAAAAAAAGTTTTGTTCAAAGGGTTGTGTTTATACACTGGGGAAATTGGGTTAGTTAAATTATGAGATCGTATTAACATGGTTGAATCAGCTAGATGAAATTGACAGTATGTATAAACAAACTGAACATTTTGGGAGGGGCTGGGGAGGGGGGTAGATTTTCACTCATGTAGTATGCCTTAACAGCAGACTGTATTCTGGTTATAAGATTAGCATGATATACTAATTTTCTTTCATCTTATTTATTATTGGCAATGATACACTTACTTCCTAAGCTCTGCTATGCAGCAGACAGAAGATCTGTGTGACTCCTGTTGATGGTACTGTTTTTTGTTTGTATTTGTTACGCAACCCATGAAGGGCCTTTAATGTGATTCAAAAACATTTTAAGCAGTATTCAGAACTTAACTTTCTGAACCATTTTTTTTTTTTTTACAAATCATACAACTGATGCAGATGTTGGTTGTGTGGTATGAGATCTGTAGAATGTCCAGTGAAAGGTAACATAGTAGTCACTGTAGGATTGATCTTCCATTTTTTATGTTCTGCCTATTACAATACAATTCTTTCTGGTGCCTAATGTATGTAATGATCTACATTGGACTGATATTTGAACGCCTTAGACAATTGTGCTAGAAATCAGGACAGTATTTTGGAAAATATTCCATTATTTTAAAATTAATAAATATACACTTAAAATGAAAACAACCCATTTAAATATTCCTACTTTTATAAGCTAAAAATTCAAAAAGGTGGTAGTGATAAACTGGAGTTTATATTTTCTAAATTGAGTGAGATGTTTGATAGTAGTTCAAATACAAACTTTTAAGTGCTCAACCCATTTTTTAGCTTATGCCAGTAAAATGCGATTGAAGTTACAACTTGAAGTTGGTCGTTGCCAAAACACATAAATAGCCACATTAATAGCCTGGTGAATTAGGGGGACCATGAATAGATGCTTTCTGCTCCACTTTGGTAGCAAAAACACTTTCAATCTTGAGACTAATGAAACTAGTAAGACCAAATACAAACAATACAATTTTATAAGAAGTGTGAGTAGTAGCTTTTCTTGTTTCAGCAATGAGCACACAAGCAACAAGTATGATAAATTATTAGTGTCATTCCATAAAGGCTATTGGCTTGTTTCTACAATGCTGCTTCACTCTGCACATCTCAAACGTCAAGCTAGAAACTTGCAAAATCTACACCAGATAGGGCGGCTCACAGATAATAAAATCTATTGTACAATTTTATCAGTCAATAAATACGCTCTCTGCTTTATGTTTCCTACTCATTATAAGTACCATTCACTCTGTGCCCAAGAGACCCTTGCAACTCAAGTCACTTGAGCTCTGAGCATCGCCGGGGTTGTACGTACCTCCGATCCCGTTCGTCAATGTTCTCATTAAGTATTGGTTGGATTTGTAAACAAATAGGGTGAGGAATGCTGAACTTAGACTACAAGAAATATCATGAGATAAAACTTTTATTTGTCACACTAAAATTAATCACTTAGCTGATAAGTTCGCCAGCTTTTCTTCCAAAAGGCTCATTCTCTGCTCCAATAACTCCACTGTTCCCTTGAGTAAATTTATTGTTTCATTTTGGAGATTTCTTTCAGCTGCAAAGGTGTTGTGGCAATTGCAGTCTTTCCTGTGAATTTAAACAGCAAAACTCATGAGAACATAAGAAAAGTTGCATTGAATGTCATTCAAAACCATATCATACAACACAAAATACCATGTTACATACTCATTTGCCATTTTATTGTCACCATGTAGTCCACTTTTATGATTTTCTGTGTTGGAATTTCTGTCCTCAAGAGGTTGACTCACTGTGGTAATAACCTGTGAGCAAGGAAGGAAAGTATTATTAACTCTTAAACCAGTACTTTATTTTTTAGGAAGAAATGGACATCACAAATAAGCGACCAAGATCAAAAATATGTACCTGATCAGGTTGCTGCAATTCTTTCAAGGCTGTTCTTGCATCAACTTTGCATTTGACAGGCGAATTCAACTCAGCCACAGTCTCATTCAGACCAGCAGTCTCTTCTCCCAGGGCTGACTGCCAGTCTTCTATGTCAAAATTGGTTTTCCAAACAAAGACCTACAATTTAAAAAATTTGTAAGAGATACCTTATTTAGCAGGACTAAGACTTTTATTATACGTCAAAAAATGAAAGTAAACCTGGTTATCAACACCGGATGACGCAAAGTATTCTCCTGACGGAGAAAAAGCAACAGAGGTGATTGCACCTTCATGGCCTTGCAGTGTGAAGATAGGCCGCCCCTCAAGAAGATCAAGTACCTGATGACAATGACATAATGTGATTAATTAAGGGATCGAAATTCACCTGCTTATTGGTGAACGGGTTTCAGAGCCATATCCTACCTTCATGGTTGCATCTTGACTTGCTGTAAGCAAGTAATTGCCACTTGGGTGGAAAGCAACTCGATTAACTGGACCTTCATGACTGCAATAATGCTGAACCACCTTCAGCGCACGAACATCATAAATTCTTGCCACATTATTGGAGAGTGCCGCCCCAATACAGGTTCCACTTGGGTGCCATTCCACATTGAAAGCATGACCTAGTGCCAGGTACAAGAATAATGATAAAACTAAAACTCACTTAAAGTGGGGACATATGTTATAACAATAATAAGTTTACCTTTGCTTTCATGGAAAGTATGGGTACATTGACCACTGCGGGGATCAAACAGTTTAATCGATTTGTCATCAGCACAAGAAGCCACTGCATTTCCATCTGGTGAGAATCGTGAGCATCTCACCCAATTGCTATGACCAAGAAGTGTTGAGACAAACCGACGTCTGGCAACGGACCAAAGCTTTATACTCTTGTCATCTGAGGACGTAACCAATTGATGTCCGTCTGGAGAGAAGTGCACAGAACGGACACTTCCTGTGTGTGCTCGGAATTCACCTGAGGTCCCTCTGACAGCACTAGGAACCCACAGTCTCACTGATCGATCTCGGGAAGCTGAGGCAACTAAATGCCCCGAAGGAGAGAATGTCAAATCTAACACACCATCAGTGTGTCCCAAAAATCTAAACGCAGGATTGGAGAAAAAAATTAATTGAAGATGACTCTGATGTCCACGAATAGTGACAAGTTTGTGGAATGATGATGTGAAAAATTATAAGGACACAAACCTAAATGCTCGTACAGTTTTGTGAAAATTCCATAGCATCAATGAATTGTCAAGTGAACAAGAGGCAAGCTGCTGAAGAGCTGGATTGAAAGCTAATGCTGTCACGGTATCTTTGTGGCCCCGAAAATGTCGCTCCAGTGAAGGACAATCTGAGGTGGTCATGGTGAAATCTATTCAAGACAAAGAATCCGTGAGATGCATGGTCGAAATGAAGCACTATAGCTGCAAGTTTAATCAAAATTACTTGACTGACCTCTTTTAAGACAGCAAATAACCTTCAAACTTGAGAACCAGACGAATCTGAAAGATTTTTGGAACAATGATAGAGGACAGTTCGATTCTGGTTCTGCCTCCGGCGCGTTTCGGCTTTCAACAAGTAACAATTTTCAAATTTGACGTTCGTTCGTTGGTTTGCTTTTGTTTACTACAAGGAACGAACGTACTACCAACATTTGGAGCCGAAACATGAAATGTCCGTTGTGTTGTCCAGAGGATTTGAATCGTAATTTACCCCATTTTCACTCGATTTTCTGCATTAGTTAGAATTATTAGATATTTTCGGAAGTTTTTAGAAATACTAATAATGTATGGGAATTTTGACCACGTTTGCTGGCCGATCTGGCCAACCAAACAGACCCAAGCAGAAGCGTTTAGCAGAAGAAACTCTTAGTCGGCAGGGCAGAAGTAAACGAAACGTGTGAATTTTCGTTCTTCAAAAATGATTGTTGATTTCATTAGACACTTGATTCAAGCAATCATGCAGTTAATATTTCCAGTAAAGATGAAAGTTTCATATGGGTTAAAAGTTTACATTAAATCAAGTACTGGGAACATGTTAGTCGAGCTAGACCCGAAATGGGATATTCGAAGTTTAAAGGAACGGGTAGCACCGAAGTTGGGCCTGGCTCCTGAGGACGTCAAAATTATCTTTGCTGGGAAAGAACTCATGGATTCAATCGTTATTGAGGTAAATTTCAAATTGGAATGATTTTTTAGTGTTGACCTTCATGAATTAAATGTGATTTTAGTTCCAAGTTCCTTTTATCCTGGGGCAGTTATTCACCTCATTATTGCATAAGATTGCTATGGCAGTGGTTAAAAAAATTGCATTTTTAAACAGGAATGTGACTTGGGCCAGCAGAGTATTCTACATGCAGTGAAAATACGCCATGTTGATAAAAGTCAATCTTCTGGAAATACCTCGGAGTCCCATGGATCAAGACCAATGAATGAAACCTTGATGGATTGGCAACTAACAGCGAAGGAGTGTAAGAATTTGACAACTGATGAAGGTCGGTTCATATAATATGCTATTACAAACATCAAAATAATTTTTCGAAAGGAATGAGTAATTTGTTTCAAAATGTGGTTTGTTTCAGAGCGTGAGCGCAGGAAGGCACATTTCTATGTGTACTGCCCCTCTCCATGCAAGGGAATGCAACAGGGAAAGCTAAGAGTTAGGTGTGACTCATGTCGGAGTGGTGCCTTCACTGTTGATCGTGATCCACAGTGCTGGGCTGATGTTCTGCAAAAGCATCGCATTACTGGGACGTGTGAAGATGAAGTCTGTCAGGTCAGGAAAATTCTAATTTAAATGGTTCTTGATGTAATTTAACTGTGGATGATGTTATTGATTCTTATTTGCAGGATTCTCACACAGATGGGCCTCAATTTGCAGAGTTCTTTATGAAGTGTGCAGAACATGCATCACAAGGTGAAGAGGACCAAGCTGTGCCTTTGTACTTAATCAAACCAAATGTGAGGGATATTCCCTGCCTTGCATGTACTGAAGTCAGGTATATTTAATCTAAAAAACTGTTCTTCCAGCATTTATCAGTTTGATTGACCTGATTCAGGTTATTTATTCTATGTACTAATTCTTATTTACAGTGATCCAGTTTTAGTGTTCCCTTGCAAAGAAGGGCATGTGACATGCTTGGATTGTTTTCGAACTTATTGTGTCTCACGCCTCAGAGATCGACAGTTTTGGTCGCATCCAGACTTAGGATATACTCTACCATGTCCTGCTGGCTGTCCTGATTCCTTGATTGAGGAAGTTCATCATTTTCATTTGCTCACCAACGAGCAGGTAAATTTTTATTTGAGGAAAATTTGCATTTTAATATTAAAAGAAATGATTATACCTTCTTTCTGAAACTTCAGCTTAGGATGTATCAGCAATTTGGAACCGAGGAATTTGTTCTTCAAGCAGGAGGTGTGCTTTGCCCACAGCCCGGCTGTGGCATGGGTATTTTAGCTCCTGAAGACTGCCGTCGAATCCAGTGTCAGAATGGCTGTGGGGTACATATTTATTTATGTTATTACCACAATTAATGTCTCTTGGCTCAACTGAATTTATAACATTTTTCGCTGTTAACTTTATTGCAGTTTGTTTTCTGCCGTCAATGCCTGCAAGGATTCCACCTTGGAGAGTGCTCTGAAACAGGGGAGGGACTCATGGACCGGAAAGAAGGAAGTTGCCAGTACAATGTGGATCCAGTTAATGCTAGTCAGGTCAGCACATGATTAATTTCATATCTGGGTATCTCACATTGCTCTGACGTAAGTTCACATTTGGTTTTGGTTTTATCCAGGCTCGTTGGGATGAGGCAAGCAAAGTTGCCATCCGCGTTACTACAAAGCCATGTCCTAAATGCCGTACTGCAACTGAGAGAGATGGTAAAAGCCCTTTCTTATATATCTTACCTTATTTTGTTAGTTGGAATTCACCAAACAATGGTCTCTTTTGAATTTAGGTGGATGCATGCATATGGTATGCACAAGACCCCAGTGTGGTTTCCATTGGTGCTGGGTCTGTCAAACAGAGTGGACCAGAGAATGTATGGGTAGTCATTGGTTTGGCTGAAGGGATTTTTTCTTCATTCGTCTGAGATATGTTTAGTTCCTGCTTTTGAAATTCAAACCAAGTGGCAATTCACAAAATTTGGCACTGCAGTATATGCTTTTAACGAATAAAGTGCTTGGCCTTATTTGGTTGCATACAGAAGTGGAACTAAATTAGTTAGGTACATAGTCGTAGTAATTAATCTTTAGAGTTTGTGATATTTTTTCCTTTGTAAAAGAGTATTTTGGTATATTTTAAATATTGTATTTTTCTTGGGGAGGAGTATTTGAATAATTTTGTACTGAAAGTATACATACAAATCCAAAGGGCCAAGATGTGATCTTAGCAACAAATTTGTTTGTGTTTCTTAGGGTAGCTTTGACAAAATGGTACCGAGTGTGATAATAAAAACCAGACTGATGCAATAATGTTAACTATTTTCTTTATTCCAACTATACATGCCTAATTATATACAGTGTCTACCAAGCAGACATTGTATTTCATAGGTAAAGCTCTGTTCAGCAGCAATACAAAATTCTTAAAATGAGAAAGAAAATTCACAAAACATCATAACAATGCGGAAGCGCTCCGCTCCTACAAGGTATAGGACAGGCTAAGTCTAGACGATGGCACACAACTCCTTCTTCATCTTCTTCATAGTATATTGCGCGGAAATTGCCTAGTATTTTGTCACTAAGATTAACAATTCTTTAAGATTAACAATTCTCGAAAAGGGCTCCACTGCGGTAGGCTTTTAGTAACATGATGAATTTTCTTTGTGGGAAGAACGCTCTGCGCCATTGAGGCACGTCCAGGAGATGCGTGCTTAGGCCTCGAGCTGCGGGGCGCCTTGCAAGTCCTGCAGGTCCTGCATGAGTGCGTGGTGCGGGGGCGGCGGCCTGGGCAGGTACACGCCAAGGGGCGCCGACGGCAGCTCGCCAGCGAGGAAGGCCTTCATGAAGGCCACGGCGCTGGCCGCGCAGATGGCGTCGTCACCGTCCTCCTCGTCGTCGTCCACCTCGTCCTCGAGCACGGACACGGCACCGCGCCACACGTCGACCGCCACGAGCAGAGGCACGGCGTCCTCCAGGACCAGCTGCTCTCGGAGACTGTCCGCCGCGTCGCCCTGCGGCATGACACAGTGTGTGACACAGTGACACAGGGACACAGAGAATGAATGAAACAAAGGAAATGAGGCGACTCGACTCACGTCCTGCGCCACGTAGAACTGCAGCCGGGGCTCCCGCAGCGCGGCCAGGGTGCTGGGGTGCTGCTCGGCGTACACGTCGGCGGCCTGCTTCAGGATGGCCATGGCCCACTCCACCTCGCCGGGGCCGCCCTCTGGAACGCGAAGCACAGCGTCACACGGAGTCACGTCCCGTAAAAGAAGACTGCCGTGGCTCTACGTCCCTCATAGGGGTGAGAGAGACAGAGCGACGGACGCGGACTCACCTACGAACAGGATGAGCGCGGGGTGGTCGTGGAGCCGGGCAGAGTGGCGCTCCGCGAACACGCTGACGGGCTCGGGCCGCCAGGGGAAGTCCTGCACAAACCACGAAGAGAGGTTGAGGGTGTGGAGGGTGCCCTCGGTGCCCCCGGGCAGTGGGGCGGCTTGTCCCGCACCGACTCACCTTGCCGTCGGGGTCGTCGTTGACCCGGGCGCGAGCGTCGTCCGTGATGAGGGCGCAGTCCTTGTCCGAGGCGTCCACCAGCACGAGGGTGGGGATGCCCTGCACGGCCAGCAGCGACGCCAGCTCCTGGCGACTCGCCTCGTCGCGCCACGCCACTGCCGGCCACGGCATGCTGCGGGCGTACTGCTCGAACGACTCCTCGCTCCTGCGGACCGCAAAGGAAAGCACGCTGCAGGTTACCCCGGGTTACCCTCGCCGTCGTCGACGCATTGCGACGCATCCCGGAGCACGGCGCAGCTCCCTGACTCCGCCGTTGACAGCCGTCTGATTCCGAAGGGTCTTTTCGTCGCTCTGTCTCTGTCGCACTCACAGGCCGTCCCGTGGGGGTGCGAGAGAGACAGCGGTGAGAGCAGGCCGTGCGGTACGGCAGTCGCATGCACGCCACCGCGACAGCGACTCCCGTTTCGTTTCCATTCGTCCGTGCGGCGTTTTCCCAGAACAGCCCTTGAGTGCAGGGCGTGCAGGGCGTGCAGGGCGCGCAGGCAGGGGCGGGGCCGCGGTCAGGCCGGGGGTGTGGAACGGCCTCCCCCTCCCTACTTTTATTCCCTTCCGCGGCCTGCCTGATAACAAGGGCCCTGGATGCAGTCCTCCAGTGGCACGCGAACCCTTTCCGTATTCTTGCCGAACCCTTTCCCAGCCCCCCCCCCCCCCCACCCTGGTGTGCATTATAAAAGCAACGCTTTCCGCGCGCTTTTCTCTCCGTCTCCGTACGCCCACCGGTCTCGAACACCTCCAAAACCCTTTCTCTGTTTTCAATAGGCGAGGCGGCGAGAACGCCATGGCCCGCCACGGCGACAAAGCAGTGCGGTGCCATTGGCGCCTTTTGAAAACATTCCCCCAGCCCCATTTTAGAAAGTGTATACATCTTTTGACCGAGAATTTCTCGTTTATTAGCGACCTTTTGAGAAGAAGACGCCCGCAGCAAAGCAGCAGAGCCACGAGGGACTGGAAAATTTCCTCACGAGGAAGGAGAGGCATTCATGGCTGTGGAGCGGAGCGTCGCCCGCGTCGCTCCGGCGGCGTCGCTTCGCGTTTGCCGCGTGAAAACTTTGGGCCGATCGGCGCGTCCTTGGAAGTTTCAGCGGGAAAAGGGCAGCAGAGTCGTCCCGCCGCGCATCGCTGTCCTCGCCCCGTCTCTCTCGCACTCATGGGGCCCAGCGCGCCCAGCGCCGCCGGTCGCGTCCGGGTGCGAGAGAGACAGAGCGCCTGCTGCTCCATCAGCGCCCGGCCGTCATCTTGGCCGTCATCTCCACTCTCGTCTTCGGCTCGTAAAGCCCGCTGGAAATAGAGGCGTGGCGTGCCGGGCCGGCCGCTGCCAGAACGCGGAGCAAAGCGGAGCGGGGCACGCAGCAGTGTCTCAGCTCATCAATGCACACCCGCGCGGAAGTACGAGGTTGGCGCTGCCGCCTGGAAGTGACGCAAAACGGCATGCAGAGTTCGGTTTCCGGTTCGGAACGGCCCCTTGCCGGTTGGGCTGGGCGGGCACTGCACTGGCGCGAGGCTCACGCTGCGCTAGCTCTATTGCGCCCCTACCTAAGCCGAAGGATCGTTTCGTCGCTGTCTCTGTCGCACTCATGGGACGTCATCGTGAGGTGCGAGAGAGACAGAGAGTCTTACGACCGCGCACCGCGCCCACCCAGTCCACCCCTCGACGCGGGCATGGCCGAGGGCATGGCCCAGCACGGACAGCACGTGCCGCTGCTTCGCGCTGCTGCGGTGGCCGGCCGGTCGGCCCGGGGCGGGGACCGGCGGGGACGGAACGGCGCGGGGTGCGAGATTGCTAGATTTGTCGTAAAACGCGAGGCCAGCCAGGGGCCGGGCCGCGAAGAGGGACTGGAGCCGGCAACGGAGACGCTGGACGCGAGGAAGAGGCTGTGCCGCACAGTGGGCCAGAAGCCGCTGGAGGCGGCCAAAACTCTAGACGCGTTTTGAGCTCCAGAGTCGCCAAATGGGACTCGAACCGAACGTGTGACCCCACCAATGGATTGCTCTCCGAACGAGGAATCCATTGGTGGGGTCACATGTTCGGTTCGAGGCCCATTTAGCGACTCTGGAGCTCAAAACGCGTCTAGAGTTTTGGCCGCCTCCAGCGGTCTTCTGGCCCACTGTGCGCTGTTCGGCATCAGGCACGCCTTCAGGAAGCGCGCGCCGCGGGGACGCGGACGCTGATAGCGGCCCGGGGCTGGGGTGGGGGGGGATTCACTTGGCTTGGCATATCAGGCGCCAATCTGACCGATGGGCCGTGGGCCGGCCGTCCCCGAGGCCGTCCCCGAGGCCGTCCCCGAGGCCGCCCCCGCGGTGCCGACGCCGCCCTGCCTCCGGGCGCCAGCAGCGTCGCCGCAGCGCCGGCAGCCCTTGGGGAGAAATGTGTCCCGTCGCTGGCGGGCAGGCGCGCGGGGATATGAAAAACTTTATAAGCAGCTCAACTCGTTCGCCGGGCGGCCCGTCGGCCCGTCCCTCTGCCCAGGCCGCTCGCCCTTCTTTTTGTAGGTTTTGCTTTGAGGGAATGAGCAACCGCCGCCCCAGTCCAGCAAACACTCATCCCCTCCAAAAAACAAAAACAAAACAACAAAACAAAACGACCTCGAAATAAAATTATGGAAATTCCGCCGACGTTATGAACCGCACAACTGAAAACAGGCTCCGGCGCGCCCCACACCGCAAGTCCGCGCGTCCTGGCGCGGCCCCCACCCCTCTCGTCTTGTTAGCCGTGTTCAGCCCTTTTCGCTCTCGCCCCCTTTTACGCTGACGTTTCGTCGCTCGACCCAACGACGCGAGCAAGAGCGCCGTTGAAGCGGTTGTGTCCATGTACCACTCCCCCCTCCCCCTCCCCGCCCGACCTCGTTACGCCGCCGTGCCTGGGACCCCCGCCGCGCCGGCGGAGGGCGACATCCCCCCCCCTCCTCCACCTGACGACCATCAGTCGCCGGTGGCCAGGAATGCCGAAATAATCCAAAGTTCCGAACTAATGAGTAAATTTCTCGCGAAGAGGCGACCGGGACTCCAGGCCAGTGACGCGGCACTTCGGCGGAGGGGGTTGAACCCCGTCCCGTCGGACTCGGGAAGGGTATATCGCGCGGCGGATTAAAAGGGTCCTGAGGGAGTGGGGGACCCTCGGGGACCCTCCTCGCGGAGATAGTGACAGGCTAGGGCCCGGCCAGGCCCCACCTCTTCCCTGTCGAGCCGAAAACAAACAAAACGAAATCAGCCAGAGGGAGGGGTGGGGTGGGGAGAAGCCGGTAAACAAACCCATCCCACATCATACACTGCGAGGCACTGCACTGCTAGGCCGCGGCTAGGCCGGGCCGGCCTGGGGTTGGCCGGCAGGGCGGCAGGGGGACACCGGACCGAGCCGGACCTGTGGGGCCCACTGTTATGACTCTGCAAAGTTGAGACTGAGCCGCGATGGAGACGGAGGAACGCCGTGCCCGCCCCTCTGCGCGCCTTACGAGCCCCGGGTAGGCAAGCCCGCAACGCAGCCGTGCGCGACGGGACGGGGCTTCGTGCCAGACGGGGGCTCCGAGGCTCCGAGGCTCCGACCGCGCGAATCTGCATACTCGTCTGCGAGTGGATTCCGAACCCTCCCGCGGCCCACCTCCGCGTCCCGGCCCGGCCCGGCCCCGCCAGAGCGACAGAGACGGAGACTGTGTCGCACCCTCCCTCCGCCGCACCCGAGGGGGACGGCGACCGAACGGGCACCGAACGGGACCCAGAGGCCCCGGGCACAGATTTGGGCCTCGACTCGGGCCTGAACTGAATCATGCAGCCGGCCGCCGAACTGTCGCTGTCGCTTCGGCCGGCCCGGCCCGGCCCGGCCGTCAGGGGACGCCGCGCCGTGCCGTGCCCAGGCTGTGCCGCCCTCCCCATTGTTGCGCGGAGCATTAGGAACCCCGGCACGCCCAGCACGTCTCGGCGGAACGAGGGGGGGAGGGGGTTGGTGCGAATCCCTGGCTGGTCAGCCATCCGCCGCGCACCGCCACGCCTCGCCGCAGCAGTCACCCGGCGCAGCCCTCGCGACTCCACGACGACGCGACGACGCGCAAACTAAGAAAGTCAAGTCAGCGGTCGCGGGGGAAGCCTCGGCCACTTACCTGTCGGAGCTGACGAAGATGATCTCGAAGTTGAGGCCCCGCTCCCGGACCGCGTTGTAGGTGTTGACGAGCTGCGGCGTGAACGCCTTGCAGGGTGGGCACTGCAACAGTCGCGCGGGCGTCAGGGAGGTCGACAGGGAAGTGGGCAGGGAACTCGGCAAAGGAAAGGGAGAGCAAACTCACCCAGTGTGCCGAGAAGTACACGCCGACGACGAGGCCCTTGGCGCCCTTGGCGTCACGCCGCAGGTCGTCCAGCGTGAGGTCCTTGACGAGGTCCTCGGCGTGGCGCTGCAGCTTGGCGGCGGCCAGCACCTGGCCGAGGGGCCGCGCGGGCCAGGGGAAGGCCAGGCCGCGGGGGTCGGCGAGGAGACGCTCACGGCCGCAGCGCGTCACCAGGCGGCCCGTGCGCCCGTCCAGCAGCAGCAGCCGCGACACCGCCACGTCGGCCTGCACGCGGTAGCGCCCGCACACGCGCCGCTGCAACAGGCAAAGTCCGTGGTTCGAATCCCAGCGTCGGCGGCCTTTTTCGTGCCGGGAGAGCGATTCTAGTGCTCCTTCGCCGCTCTCTCTCCCTCGCACCAGCGCGGCACGCCCCGTGAGTGCGAGAAAGACAAGCGTGATGCCGCTTGTTCAGGGACGACGCGGCGCCACGCGGCGGAATACGACCCAATTAGGCCGGGATGGACGCAATGGGGAGGCGGGCGAGGCAACGGCCAATCTGGCCGATGGGGCCGAGCCGATTCGGACGGGCATTGGAGGCCCGCCCCGCCCCGGCCCGCCCCGCCCCGCCCCGCCCTGCGCCAGCACGCCAGGGGGCTGGGGCTGTTGCCTCGAGTCACGGCCCAAATCGACCCCCTGAACGCCCTGAACCTGAACGGCGGACGTGTGCTGATGGCCCGGCAAGGGGCAAAGGGGGCACGCCTTGGCCGTGCCTTGGAGGACAAGAAGAAGAGGAAGAAGAGCGCCCACCGCGAGCACGGCGTCGTGTCGGCGTCGAGTCCCCCAGCAGCTGCAGCCGGAGCCACGGCGCGGCGCTGCCTGGAAACTCATCAGCTGCGCCGCGCTGCCGCGCTGGCTGGAGACGGGTGGGGCCTCCCTGACGCAGAGGGGGGATTGCATTAAGCGCGAGCGCGAACCGAAATTTGGTTTGGCTTGGCTTTAGTGCGCGTGTCGAAGGCGGATTGATGGTCCTAGGGACGAGGCGGGGCGGGGCGGGGCGGGGGGGGCGGGCGGGGTGGTGGCGCAGGTGTGGCGAGGCCCGTAGGACCCATCTGGGGCTAACAGGGACGAACGCCCCTCCGGCAGCAACTTCAACACAAACAACAACAACAACAACAACAACTGAAGCAGCAAACCTGCGCATAAGGGATCACGGCTGAGTAAAATAAAATTTAGTACGTAGGGATCGCGTGCTTTGGGACCGTGGGGGTGAAAATCAAAATTATACTGCAGCAGCAGCAGCAGAGGGGCTGGATTTATTTCCAACGACTCGGAAGGAAGTTTCGGAGAGTAAAAATCAAGGTGCCGAGGAGAAATGGTTGCTGCTGCTCCGAGCTTCATCGGGGAACCTCAATCTCGCGTCACTGAGGGGCCTGTCGTTGGTGCAGAGCGGTCTGGATGAGTCATCCGTGACGTCATCGGAGGGGCTCAATGTTTCGGCACTGCGGGACGTTAGTCATCAGAGCACGTGCGAGTGCACGAGCCCTCAGCAAGCGTCACCCACGAAGACGACATATCGATAGCAAGGAAAACACCTGAAGTGTGTGTGTGGTGTGTGTGTGTGTGTGTGTGATAGCGCTTTCGGCGCAGTACAGTACGACGTTATCATGCATCATAACAGCGAGCGGCAGGTGACCGATCTATACTTGGCAGAAGCGTGCGAGCCTCCACCGACGCATCATCTTCATCGCCGCTCGCAGAGTCACAGGACCAGGTTTTGGTTGGCCAAAAACCAGGGGCCTTCGAATTTTAAACCCGACAAGGTCGCAAATAAAGGACCTGGGGTGGATGGGGGCCTTTTTTTTTATTCCCGATGGGGTCCGCGCCGGCGTCCCGATCCTAAGAGCTCATGGACCGCTTTTCTTTACAGTGTACCCCATCAGGATGAATCCCCCGCCCCCAGTGGTGACGGTGGTCGTTCGCCCGGACGGCCCGGACTGCTGCCCACCGGTCACCTCTCACTCGCACCACTACCCGCCGCCACCGATGCCTCCTCACTCGCACTGCCCTGGGCACTGCCCCAACGTGGTCGTGACCGACGAGCGCCACGAGAGGCGCAGAAGGCGCTCCAAGGTCCTGCGGCTGTTGAGGCTCTCCTTCGGCGGGCACCACGGACTAAGGCGACACTAGCGACACTCCACCTCGCGATTCATTTGTGTTTTTTGTGCGCGAACGGTTATCCCGGAATAAACATTGCCTGGTACCTTCCTTGTTTTATGAAAAAATGTCCTCGTAAAACTCGCGTCGTGTCCCCATTATGCTCGCGACTATGCTCGACTGTGGCGTGCCCCGCCAGTCGCCCGCTGGCGCTACGGCCGCTCTGCTGGCCCTCCCCCCCCTTTTTGGACGAGATGAAATATCGCGAGTCGCGCCGCTGCAGTTACATTATGGAAGCTGTTTCGGAACGCGGGGCCATAGCGGCGCAGCAGCGGCTGGACGGCCGGAGCGAGTCTCTTATTCACAGAGATGGGGCTGGAGCGGGGCGGCCCGGCCCCTGGGAGCCCCCGGGGAGGAGCGACTGGCGGAATGAAGCTGGGAACTGGGAATCCAGGTGGCCGTGTCTCATCCGGAACTGGAAACGCGAATCCAGGCGGCCCCTATTTTCGCGGAGTCGCTCTCCTCCAGTAGAACGCTCAGAAAATTATTTAAATCAATCCTAATTAAACGCGAATTTTTCACGAGATGATTTTACCCGCCGCTCGACATAACCGAGATTCGACTAATCGATTGTCTGCTGTGCGTGCCGGCCGGCCGGCCTGGTGGATTGGGGGAAGGCAGTGAGAGCGTTGCACTCCACAGCCGGCACCGGCCCCGCCCCGCTCTGCCCGTGGAGTACGACAATATGGCGGGGCGGTGGCGTGGCGGGTGCCGGCCGACCTGCAGGCAACTTGTTTGGCCGCGGTCCAGCTCCACGAGTACCTCGTCGACGAGGGGCGTGCCACGCCACGAGCACGGCCTCAAGGGGCGCGGCGGGGCGGCGCGGGGCGGCGGCCCTCTGGAAACTCCGGCCTGGCCCCCAGCTGCACCCACCCCGCGCCACGCCGCGCCGGTCTCAAGTTTGGCGAGAGTGGGGGGAGAGGGGTGCAGGACAAGTTTGGGCCGAATTATCAGCTTTTGCTCTCTGCCCCTTCCTCCTCCCCTCCGCCCTCGCCCTCATCCACATGAGTGGGCCCCGGGCCCGCCGCGCCCCGCCGCGCCCCACCACGCCCAGCCCCAAGTGACTTCGCTCCCCCGGCCACTCCCTCTTTAATGATCCTGATGCACTTGCTGCATGCCTACACGTACACATTCACACGCGCGCGCACACACGGACAAAACAGGGCGTCAGCACGACAACAGCAACAAACGCCCGAAGACCAAACAAACAATCAGGGCCGGCTGATCCCGCAGCCCGCCCAGTCAAGCACAGTGGTCTGGCGCGCAGCGCGCCTGCGACGTCGGCGATCCCATCCCGCCGCACAGGTAAGCGCCGCGGTTGCCACCCCGTCGCTCTGAGAGCCATCCATTGGCGGGGTCACACGTCCGGTTCGAGTCCTGCTTGGCGACTCTGGAGCTCAAAACGCGTCTAGAGTTTTGGCCGCCTCCACCGGTCTTGTGGCCCACTGTGCGGGGACGCCCCGTGCGTGCGAGAGGGACAGAGCGAAGAAAGCTCCCGTTCGGAGTCAGGGCAGGGCGAGCGACCCTTCATTGCGAGGAGGAGAAGGACGTCCCGAGCACGCTGCGCCCGGCGCGGCCCCTCAACCCCCTCAACCCCCTCGGCGCCAACTTCACCCCCTGCTCGCCGTCAGGTCGCTGACTCTCCCCTCCCCCGGCCCCTTTGCCTTTGCCGGGTCGGAAAGGAACGAGGCAATTAGGGGACTCACTCGCCCTTTCATTTCCACTCATTGAATTGCAATAAGGGCCGCGTAATTTCTCATCCCTGGACGGGCCGCGCAGCCCGGCGCAGCCGCGCCCGAAGTTACGCACGCCCGGACCGCCACTGGGAAATGGCGGCGCGAGGGAGGCGGCCGGAGGGGTCCGGGAAAAGTTGCAACGACCGCAACGGTAAGGAGGAAACAATGCGGCGTTCACCCTCCAAGGTTGCCGGTGTTGCTTTCCGCCGCCCGCCGCCGGCTCTCAAGAGAAGACGTTGGCTATCTTTCGTGAGATGTGGCTTATGGCCGGGCGCGTGGACCGGCGTGGACGCCCCGTGCGGGTAGGCACGCCCCCTTAAGGACTGCCTGTTGCCTACCCGTCGCGGACATCCCCGCCGCCCGCCGACCTCCCTGCCCGCGTCCCTGCCCGGAAAGCTCACGGAAATGACGAAGGACGAAGGACGTCCGCCTACCTGGCGAAGAGCGCCCCCGTTCGTTTCTTGCTCGCCTCCCGTCGATTCGCTCTGTGATTGGTCCGTGATGACTCTCTCTCTCTCTCTGTGATTGTGCGCTCCTCCGCTCGATTTGCCGCCGAATTTGCGACAGTCCTCGCCGTCCTCTCTCCTCTCCTCCGTCGCTCCGCCCTCGCAGTCCCATCGGGCCATCGGGCCCCGTGATCCCGTTCCGATTGGGGCCGGCACCGCTGGGGCTGCACGCCGCGCGGGCCGTAAAGAAATTATTTCGGAGCGGCATCGCCGTCGTCCCGGTCGTGCTGGTCGTGCTGGTCGTACCCTCCTCGTACCCTCGTACCCGCGCGGAATCCTACGGGCGACGCCACGGCGGACGCTCGCCCGCCGATCCCGGGAGTCCTTGCCCTCACGCTTCCCCCTCCCCCTCCCCCTCCCCCTCCCCTCCCACATCCCACGGCGTCCGTCCTCCGAGATATTGTCATTTCCAGCGAGTGTTTTCTTTGGATTTGCCGGGAGAAAATTGCGCGCGCGCGCCATGGTTTCGTCCCACGGACTTACCCGCCCCGCCACCACCGCCGGACAATGAAGCTGCTGTATTTTGGTGCGTTTCGTCTTATTGTGGCAACGAGAAGCAGAGCAAAAGTGTCCGTCTTAAAACTTCATTTCTTTACTAAAAATCAAAATCAATTTTAAAGCCATGCTTTCTGTAAAACCAGAATCTATGGTTCGCAAAAGCAACTCTTGTCAACCGTGCCCGTGTTCTGCACTGCAAAATAGTGAACCAACCCCGTCGCGCCTGGGCGCGCTGCTCGAGGCATCAGGCCGGGCGGGGCGGGGCTTCCTATTTATGACGTCACGCTGCACGACTGCATGCACGCGGAGTGGAGCGGGGCGGGGGCGCGGAGAAGCACATGTCGGCATGTGTCATCCGGACGCATTCCCGCGCACGCACACAGGCGCAGTCACAGACGCACACGGACGCGCTCAGACACAGTCGCACACACACAGACAGACACACACACACTCACACACACCAGCTCGAGGATCACGCACACCAACGGCTCGAGCAGCGTGTCAGCCGGGCTTATCTACTACACGCCGGTCGCGGGGCCTGACAGCGGCACCAGGGGTGGGGAGGGGAGGGTTTAACGTATGCCAGGGCAGAGTTACCACAGTGCCCCGCGCCGGCAGTGCCGCCACCGCACCGCCCGGCACGGCCCGGCACGGCCCGCCACGCCCTACCCCCGAAACACTGCCGGCGATTTGCAAGGCGATGACGACACCCACGAGTGGGACGAGTGGGACGAGCAGGCGGATCCGCGACGAGGGACAAAAATGCAAATCCCAAAGTCCCGCGTCGCGACGCGTCGCCGTCGCGCTCCGCGGTGGGCGAGTTGGCAAACAGCAAGAAGAAGCGGCCCGGGCCAACGCCGGCAACGCCGGCACACTGACAGTCGCGCTGTCTCTCTCGCACTCATGGGGCAACCCCTGTCGGCGCGAGAGAGACAGAGCGACAAAAAAGACTGTCGAAGTCAGTCTCCCCGCAGACGAGGCGACTTGCCTCTCTCGGACGGAACGCTGAACCCCAGCGCGGCGCGGCGCGGCGGACGGACAAGACGATCGGGGCTCTGCTCCGCTCTGCTCTCAGACGAAGAGGATGAACACAGAGCAAGAAGAGAAAAGTGTCGGGGTGAAAAAGTACGACAGGCAGTATCGGTTTCCGCCCCGAGTGGCCCAGCGCTGGGCTCCACGCGGCTTGCAGCTTTAGCCCACCGCCACGCCACGCCACGCCACGCCACGCCGCGCCACGCCACGCCACGCCACGCCACGCCACGCTCGCTCCGGCTAAGCCACCCGCGCCCCGTTTTGTTTGGGGCGATAAATATTCCGATGCGCGGCCCCAGCCGGAGCCCCAGCCCCCGGAGGCAGCAGCAGGCTGTTCCCGAAACAGTGTTGCCTTCGTCGCGCTGTCTCTCTCGCACTCACGGGTGGCGTTCCACAGGGGTGCGAGAGGGACAGCCGGGTGTAACGCAAACCCGCGCGCTCAGCGCTTAGCAGTGCGGGGGCTAAGCACGATACACGGACACACGCCGCCCCCGCCGCCCCGCGTTCCCGTTTTAGACTTGGCCCGGAGGCTGCCGGAGGCCCGGGGCGGCGGCCTCAGCCGGCCCCCGCCCAAACCTGGACCGCCACCGCCGGTCGTCCTCGTCGCTGCCAACTTCTCTCTCCCTCTGTCTGTGTGTCTGTCTGTCTCACTCTCTCCCCCGGAGCACGCGTCCGTCCGGCTTGTTGCGGTGTGCGTCCGCGCTTCCGCCTCTGGCCGCAGTGGGGGCGACACTTGCGCAGAACGACTAGACCGCAGTGGCGGCAGTGGCGCGCCGGCGGAGTTTTGTGGCGATTCAGCGTTTTATATGGAAAGCGGCGCTGTATAACGGCGGGCGGTATCCGCACGGCGTCCCTCGCCGTTATCAGCAGAAAGGTGGCGGGGAGGGGGAAGGGGTGGGTTTGGGGGATTTCAGTCACGAGTGCGCGCTGCGCGGCGCGGCGAGGGGGTCGCCGACCTGCCCCGGCGCCGCGATGGACTACCCTCAACGCACTCTCGACGCCGGCCCGCCTTTTCCGAGGGTTGTCACCACACTGTGACCCCGGCCGTCGCGCTGCACGACAAGCAGGGCGTCCGCGTGCGCCTAACCTAACCTAACCTAACTACGTGACGGCGCACTTTCCAGGCGGGTCATCTGGCCGATGACGCGGAATCCGAAACACATTACCGCCGCGTGTCGGGCCCAAAGGGATGGGGGTAAAAAGAGCGGCCCGCTCACGTAATTTATGTAATTTATGGACGCTTTCGCCGCTAATTACCCTGACTTATTACTCCCCGGGGATAAATTCCCTCGGTACAATTTCCACGCACGTCCCGCGCTCCAGAGTATTATGTAAGCACCGACACGGAATTTCGCTTTCCCGGCCCGCCTCCGCTAACAAGATTTCACGAGGCCCTTTCTCTCGAGCGCGCGAAGTTGTTGTCGCACAACGCGCGCACAACGCGCGCGAAGCACACCTATACACTGCTCACACACACTCGCACACAATGCCGCGCCCCAATCCCTGCACTGCTAAATTCACCCCCCCCGCGCGACTCGGGCGACTCAGTCACCCTCCCCTCCCCCGCCCCTTCCTCTGCGAAGTGCTGTCTCTTTTTCTGCCTCGCGCCGGCCGACACACGGACGCGCACTCACACACTCACCTCGCTCGCACCTACGACGCCTCCGCCCTTGCAGTGGGCCCTACGCCGCCCTCCCCTTTTATTTAAAGGTGCAATATCATGGGGACGGAGACAAACGGCCCCATTATAAGGGGATGCCGGGCCTGCGGCGTGCGGCCGCTGCTGCTGCTGCAGTGGCGGCGTGGAGGCGGCGGCGGTGGCAACCCGTGGATGGATCGCCCGGAGGCGAGCCCAGGGGCTGGACCTGGACTGCAGCCCCACTGTCGGGGAGCTCGGGGTTGCGAATGCAGGCAGTGCGTCCCGGCTGGTCCCGGCGCGTCGTCTGCTGCCGGTGGGGTGGTTGCGGCTCCTTCATTTGTTTTACTTCTCTGACAGGATTCGGTGTGCGCGAGGGGCTGGCCGCCGCTGCGCGCGGACGGACAGGCGGGCGGACAGACGGGCGGACAGACGGGCGGACAGACGGGCGGACAGACGGGTGGACAGACGGGCGGACAGACGGGCGGACAGACGGGCGGACAGACGGGCGGACAGACGGGCGGACAGACAGGCGGACAGACGGGCGGACAGACGGGCGGACAGACGGGCGGACAGACGGGCGGACAGACGGGCGGACAGACGGGCGGACAGACGGGCGGACAGACGGGCGGACAGGCGGGCGGACAGACGGGCGGACAGACGGGCGGACAGACGGGCGGACAGACGGGCGGACAGACGGGCGGACAGACGGGCGGACAGGTAGACAGACGGACGGACGACACAGACGCGCAGACTGATGGATGGATGTACGCGGAGCGCGGTTTCGGATTGGCAGGGGATCGCTTCCATTATCTTTGCATCGCTTCAACGAATTTTCCATCTCGTGTGAATAGGTATTGGAGTGAGTGTGTGGGTGAGGGAGTGTGTGTGAGAGAGAGAGCGAACGCGAGAGAGGGGGTGGGGCAGTGACCAAGTTGTGACTACTGGTTTGTAAACAAGGGGGCGCTATGCCCCCCCTCTCCTCTCTCTCCCCAGTTCCGCTGGACCACGCTCCCCTCCCTCGCTCTCAGCCATTCGAATCCTGGCGCTGGGGAGCTTTGCTTTTCACCGCCATCATCTGCATTCCACAACGGCAAACAAGAGGATTAGAGAAGACAGAGAACAGGGCGAAACAAATTATTTAAATGTCATGTTAGGAGCGTTGTGAAAGGGGTTCCCCCACAATGGCCAGCCTCGTTAAATAGTGGTCCCGCGACCAAAAAACCAAGGAAGCAAAATGACCAGATTTTTGGTCCCGTGAACATCGAGTTGTACTGCTATGTGACACCAACGAGCACCACTCAGCAATAAAAATATTTGTGGTACAAATGGGATGTGCTTTGCTGGAGTGAAACACGGGCGGAGTCGCTGGATAGCGGATGGTTTGCAAATAAGGACCCTCTTGGCAAGAGGAGCGTCTTGGCGTCCGAGCCCGGCGGCGGCAGCGCCAAGGCAGCGCGGCAGGGAGCGAGGTTCGAGGGGCCTTCCGCCGCAACCCCCCTCCCCCTCGCCTCCCCTTCTTCCCTCCTTGAGCCGCCGGCTTCCTACTTTCGGTTATCAGGTAAACATCCACGGTCGGCCAGCCGCCTGCACTGCTACACTGCTGTGAGCACGCCCGCATCGTTTTCATACCGCAAATCGACATTTTCCAAGCTCCCCTAAAACAGCACCCCAAACTAAGCAAAACGCACCCCTTGCCGGGCGACAAACTGTACCGACTTTTCTGGCGAACCCACGCAACGAGATCACACATGGCAATCCTCTTCTGTGATGAGACGGGGCGAAGGAGGTCGCGTGGTGTTGGCAACAGTGCTCGGCAGCCACCGCCCGCGCCAACCAGCGCCAACGAGAAAAGTATTTGTTCCCCTCCCCCTTTCCCAGTGAGACAAAACACGCCAGGAGGGCGGGTCGAGAAGGAGGCGTGTAATTCCGGGCGAATTCTTGTGCGACTTGCGGGCGGAAGGGCCTTCCTGGAGGAGAGAGAGAGAGGGCGAGGGCAACACGCTGCCTGCCTAGGCAGTATCAACCAACTTGATTTGGCGCCAAGAATGTCGACTGGCATTCCGACTCCACAGAGCTGAATTCCAATAACGAACGCCGTGTCGCGCCACTGCCAGGCGCTGCCAGGCCAGAGCGTCTTCGGTCCCGAAAGGCAGAGCAGGCAACGGTGAATTTGTTCGATGGCCCTGGCTATAGACTATTTAGCTGGATTCACTTCGATCCCTCGAAAAACCAAATGCACCGGAAGTCGGGTCGCGTCGGCCAATCAGAAGCCTCCTTTCATCAAGGGTAGGCGCTACCACTGATGAAAGGAGGTTCCTGATTGGCCGACGCGACCCGGCTTCCGTTGCATTTGTTTTTTCGAGGAATCGAAGCGGATCCAGCGAAATAGTCTATTTCGTGTGCCGCATAACTTGATGCAGTGATTAGATCCAAGTGCATTTCTTCTGCAGCGTTCTCGGCACTTAGTTTGACAGTGGCTGTACTGATAGGGGCACAAAGTTGCCTGGGCGGGTCATAAACCTGGTGAAGGGCTGCACATAAACTCGCATTGGTCGCGAGGGTGTGGTGGGGACGCCCCCCCCTCCCCCTCGCCTGGAACTCCTCAGGTTGTTGGAGCAAACTCTGCCGAGCTCGCAGGACGTCCGTTATTCAATTTGCACCGACAGAATTAAATTAGCCCCCGTTTGGTTTCGATCGCGATAGCCCCAATCTGGAAGTATTGCTCTCCGCCATGCGAGTCCCGCACTGATTCCGGCAATTTTATTTTGTCACGCCATTTCCACGTAGGCTTTACGGTGGCGTGGCGCGTTGCGTGCCGGGCGCGTTATGGCTGGGAGGGAAAAATGAAAAAGTGGCTGTAAAGAGCGTTGGCTGTCCGGGCTCGCGCTGCCTGGCCTGGTCGGCCTGGTGCATTTAACACCCGGCCGCTGCCGCGGATTCCGAAGCCCTCAACGGACAAAGGCGTTGCGCCGCGGCGCTACCCCGCGCGCGGGGGAGGCTAGTGTCTTCGCTCTGCGCGTGGGGTAGTGACGGCGAGAAAGAGCAGAACGCGCACTGCCCTCCTCGGCGGGCGGTGTGGCAAAAAAAGAGCGGGACGCAGCGGGATATTGCCTGCAGCCCCGCAAAATGTTCCAGTCGCGCCCTTTGCGAAGGGAAAAAGGGGTGGGGGGTGAAAATTAAATCCACGGCCGTACAAGTACCCAGCCGGCTGGAAGATATTGCGCCACAATATTACCGCGCCGCACCGCACCGTGCAGCAAATTTGAGGCGCATTCTCTCCCGGCTGCATCCACCCCCCTCCCCCTCCCATACCCGCGTCCTTGTCGCGAATATTTGCACGGCCAGAAAATAAGACTGCGAACAACAACTACAACAAGTTTTTACCAAAGTTTCCGGTTTTTACCCCCATGAGGCGCGTGGATGTGGAAAATGAACCGCACACAACAAACCGTGTTTTTTTCCTCCTCTCTCTCATCTCTTTTTTTTCGCTGATGGAGGGGAAGTTGCGCTTGTGACGGTACAGGCAACAGCGGCACGGCAATCTGCCTCGCCGAGCCCTGCCGGTGAAACGGATAGAGCTCGCCGAAAAGAGATAGAGATAGAGAGAGAGAGAGGGGAGGCGAGTGAGGAGGGGCAGTGGGGCTTTAATAAGGAATTAATGACACGGATGATGTCGGCCACTACACTACGCCATGCTGGTGACGGCGTCCACGCCCCCACGGCCTTGTCGGAAGGAATGAAGGTGCAGGCACGACTTCGTCAGCGTTTCGGTCGGTTTCGGTCTACTTTGTGGCAACACTAGGGCGGGAAATCGCACTCCGTAGCGATGGCATGCTTAAGGTAGCATCGAGCACGATAATGCCCTGAGCGCGCCCCAGCCTGCCCCAGCCTGCCGCGGCTCCGGGTAGCGTTCGATGTCGGCCCCGGCGAACTTGCCCTCAGCGCCCCTCCGTACCGCGCGCCGCTCTCCCTGGGGAGTGATATTTCTCACCTCGCGGCCCTGGGGCCCTGGCGCCCAGGGGGCCTCGCTGCAGCCCCAGCCCGCCCTAGCCAGCCCTGCGGGACGCGCTGATGTTTCACACGTCCGAGGAGCAGCCGAGGGGGAGAGAGCCTGAGCGGGCGATCCCGTCTGTCTAGCTCTCTCGCACCGCGACTCCCCGCGAGTGCGAGAGAGAGAGAGAAGGGGGAGGGAGGGAAGAAGGAAAAGAGGCGCCCCTAATTGAGCTGAGCACGGATGAGCTCGGCTTGGCCCGTTCCGCGACGGAAGAGGGAAAGAGAAGGGGGAGCGCGTCGCATTCGTCATTAAAGGTAACTGCTTCATTCCCAGCCGCTGAATTCGGAATAACCAAGCCGCCCCTTCCCGCCTCGCTGCTCCCAGACGCATGCAGGCCCACTCCAAACTTGGCGGGGCCGAGGCCGAGGCGCAGTCAAGTGTTTCTGGTCTGGCCGGGACGCTGGCCCGCACACGGAGTGGCCCAGACCGTTTGGACGGAGTGCGCTCTCGGCGTCTCCAAGGACCCCGGCAGGAAGGGGGCCCTGGGGGCAGCGGCCCGCCGGCAGCCTCGGCAGCCTCAGCAGCGGGGCCGTGTGGTCCGAGGCCGTGGTGGCCGCAGAGC
The DNA here is from genome assembly GCF_012932325.1 of Thrips palmi. NCBI lineage: Eukaryota > Metazoa > Arthropoda > Insecta > Thysanoptera > Thripidae > Thrips > Thrips palmi. The sequence continues at coordinate 11,199,282 of NW_023144625.1, read as the reverse complement.
GCGCAGCGCAGACCCCCGCGGGCGGACTTTGGCCGGGAGGCCGACCACGTAGCGGTGAGCGCCACACACCACAAGCCCATTCAAGTTGGCAAACAGCACGGCCTCGGCCAGGCCTTGGCCAGGCCTCGGCCAGGCAGCGTGGCCGCGGCCGCCGGGGCCACTGGGGCCAGAAGGGGCGCCTTTTGAATGGCCGGGGAAGCTGAGTGTTGGCGGGAAGGGCAAGGATTCAAGTGGTTTAGGGGCTGGAGACGAGCCGCGTCTTGTAAGGGGTTGTATTTTGGGCTGAAGCAGACGAGGTCCCATCCCCTCAGTAGAGAGGACTGCGACGCGTGCTCAGTGTCCAATTTGCGGCCCAGGTGATGACGAGCCGAGCCGTGGCGAGCCGAGCCGGGCCGGGGGCTCGTTGCGGGGGGCATTCAGTCAGGGCATTCAGCCAGGCAATTCCCCCCCGAGAGGGGAAAGGCCTGGGAGGCCGAGAGAGCAGGCCGTCGCGATAATGCGCAGTGTAGCGCCACCCTCCCTCTCCCTCGCACTCAGGGGGTGTCCCCGTGTCCCGCGTGGGTGCGACAGAGACAGAGCGACATCAGCCTGCAGCCCCGCGCAGCGCCTAGCGCCCCGTAAAGAGGTTTCGGGCGTCATGAACATTTGCGACAAACTGCGCGCCGGGTGAAAGGGAGAGGAGGGGAGGGGCGGCGGTGAGAGGGAAAGGAGGGGAGGGTGGTGGTGAGAGGGGCCGCGTCCCCGCCACACTGTCGGCCTGCACCACGTGGCGCCACGTGGGGTGACCGGCAAGTGGCAGTTGGCAGTTGCCTGCTACAGTGTTGCGATGGGGTGCCCCGGGGGGTGCCCGTGGCGGGAATCATGGTGTAGGGGGTGCCCGCGGGGTGGACAAGGCCGATGTATACACTGTGGGGCGGAAGGGGTGTAGAGGGAGTTGCATACGGCGGTCGTTGTTCGGCTAACGCTCCTCTTTATCACATTGTGGTGACCCCGCGCGCCAGTTTCGTCGATGGAAACGCGAAGCGGCCGGTTTGGTACCTTCCCCCGCTGACGCGGTCCTTTCTCCCAGTGCGAGGCTCGGTGGCGGCACACCGGCACGCGGCCCCAGGTACTTGCGCCGCGTTGGGCGCGTTGCGCGTTGTGCGGGCTCCAGGTGGGGGACCTCCGCCTCCTCCGGCGGCGGGGCTGTCGCGCTGCAAGGGCCTCAGGGGTGGGTTTCGGCGGAAATGGCCTGGGGTTGCGGTGCGGCTCGGCGCGCAGGCAGTGCAGGGCAGGGTGATGTATTGCCCTGTCCCTGCACTTCTTGCAGACGGCGCGGGGGCTGGCGCGGCGCCGGTGCCGCCGGTGCGATGGGGGTCGTGAATAAATTAGGAGGCCTCGCGGCCAATCGGGGCGTCGGCAGACGACCACCGGCAGACGGCCACCGTCCAGCACTCCCCGGGGGTGGCAGGTCGCCTACCCTGCCGCACCACTGGTGCACTGTTTACTTTTACTGGCCGTCAAGTCCAGAGTGCTCACCTGGCGGTCGTAGTCCTCGGGCGGCACGGCGAACCAAGGCACGTGGATGTGCTGCGGCGGCGCGCGCGGCGAGGACGGCGACGACGCGGGGTTGGCCGGCAGCGGCGTGAGCACCTGCACGACGCGGAGGCGCGCCGGGCCGCGGGGCTTGCCGGCCACCCGGTTGCCGTCCTGGTCCACCTTGTCCACCACCTGGTTGCCGTCCTTGTCCACCGGGTTGTCCACGACGTCGCCCTGCTGGTTGACGGCGCGGTGCAGCTCCACCAGCCGGTCCGTCAGGTCGTCGCCGAGGAGCGGCGGGAAGTACAGCGCCACCACGTCGGCCTCGCCCAGGGCCTCCTCCACGGGCACCAGCGCGTAGCCCACCGAGGAGCCCGGCTTGAGGCCGCCGCCGGCGCCGCTGTCCGCGGAGGTCGTCGTGGAGCTGCCGCCGCCCGCCGCGTCGGTCGTCTTGTTGCTGTGCGTCCAGCGCGCCAGCTCGCCGCCCAGCACGGCGCGGTACCACGGCGGCGAGGACATGGCGAAGTGGCTGAGGGTTCTCGCGTCAGACCGCGTCAGACGGCCCCCGACAGCATCCTGAGGCGAACAGGGGACTTACTGTTTACGGAGTGCCAAGCCGTAAGACCGTTTCCGTGATACGAGCGCAACAAGACGAATAAAAACAAATCGGAAAATGTTGGATAGTGCAACTGACCTGGTCGGCTCACTGGACCGCCTCCTCCTGGACGGCGACCTCGGCCACCACGCCGGGCTCATGCCCCTCGCTGCGCCTCGGCGCCGTGCTCTGTTTGGTGCGTGCGTCGTCTCGCGTGCGTCGCGGTGTGGACGCCGTGCCTCGCGCCGTGCAGTTGGGCCCCGTGCGCACGCGTGCCGTCGCGACGCCCGCCCCCGCGCTACTGACAGCCTAGCACTGACTCAACGGCCGCGCCGCGGGCCGCGCCGTAGCGAGCCGCGCCTTGGGAAGTCCAACACCCCCGGGGGGTGGGGCGGCGCGCGGCGGGCGGGGGTGGCGGTAGCCCAAAACAGACACTCTCCTCTCTCTCTCTCTTCTCTTCCGGCGACCAGTTGAAAATGTCTGGACTGCCTGCACGCCGGGCATGAGTGCATATTCTCAGAGCAGCGGGATTGAACAAATAAATACGAGAAACAAATGAGTTGTAGGTAGGTTTTACTTTATTTTTTTCGTACTATTTACAAACTTCACCATGTCAGTTCAAATATACATAAATTTTCGTACTATTCATATATGTAAAAAAAAGAACACAATGTACTGATTGCATAAATAATTTTGACATGATTTAGAACAGGGGGAATGATGCTACTGAAACTATCCCCTGAGACACTCATTAATATTCGGGAACAAAAACTTTGATTTCTTAGAACTTTGTCTACATTCTACATAAATTGATCGCAGGGCCTATTAATACAATTTTAAATTTATACAAAATTACAATATTTAATGATAAATACCAATCCTTTAGAGCACTCAGCACAAGTACTTCATTTGGAAAAAAATAAACCTATCGATGATAATGCATGAACGTTTCAAATGATATCCGAAGAGAAGATGAAAGCACCACTAAGCAATAAACGGCAGTTGAGATTTACACAAAGTAAACGGCTTCTGACTCTGAAAGACACTCTCTGGTGCCTCTCCCCTTAACACATCGAATCACAAATTGTGACGAGTTTTACAATTTCTCGTACGAGCGATGAAACTGATGACAATACAAAAATCGAATGATTGGGTGACTATTTACAGACAAGAGGAGCATGTCCACTACAGTATTTATTTTCAGAACCAGTCAGAAACTCACAAGAATGGTTACCAGCAGTCGTAAAAAGGAGTTTTGGACGCGCTATCATGACGCGAGGGCCGAAAGTTTCTTTTGAACTGTCGAAAGACCATTCGCCTAGTGAGTTTCCAAATGGCCTTGGTGAAGACATGCCGGATGGTAACTAGAAATATTTTACTATCCATACAAAAGCTCACTAAGGTATTTTCCCCGGTCATTTCAATCGCACAAATCGAGTCATCCCTTAATTTACAACACGTTTCCATCTCTACGAGGTCCACATGCTTTGTACTCCCAGGAACCGTCAAGATCAGATACAACATTGAGGACTTAGACAGCTTACAACCATTAAAAAAAATTGTTCATAAATAAAATGGGGATTGAAAGTTGGACGTTTGAGGAATAACTTTACTCACTCAATTTGAGCAAATAGTGACGCTACTACTTGTTTCGGGTCTATCACATTGGTCTCTTGCCGGACGGAGCCGCCTGCCCGTCAGGGGAACGTCCCGCCAGCGAACTGGCACCCTTCCGAAGACGCTGGCGGCGTCACAGAGATGGCGAAGAAGGACGTCGCTTCGGTGGCGGCCGTTCCGCGGCGGGCAAGGTCTCCGTCCGCAAGCTTTCCGCAAGCTTTCCGCAAGCTTTCCGCAAGCTTTCCGCAAAGCTTTCCGCAAGCTATCCGCAAGCTTGCAAGCTTTCCGCAAGCTTTCCGCCTGTCGCAAATCAGTGGATGTTGGCTTCAGCCCGCCGTTCGCGGCACGGCCCTTGGCCCGGCCTGCGCCCCAGGAGGTGACTGGAGGCGACGTGACTATTGCCGCGCTGAGGCGAGGGGCGGCCTGCAGCGGGGCGCCGGCGGGGCGGGGTGGGGCGGGGCGGGGCTGCGCTGGGCCGCGACACGCCTTAGATGATGGAAGTGATGAGTCGCGCCTTGAAGTTGACTAACCTCTCGCTGGTCTGGGCCAGACGCTGTAACGGACAACAACAGTGTTAGCGGGCAGGTTGCGCTGACTTTATCTCAGCGCGAGGCAGGGCTACTGACCAGGATGAGGTCTTGCACGAGGTTGGCGATGCCCCTGTTGGCGATGACGAACAGCCTGGTGATGGGGCCGGGGACGCCCTCTTGGTAGCCGTCGTCCTTGCCCTCGGCGTTGGCGGAGGCGGACGCGGACGCGGACACGCCGCCCGAGCTGGTGGAGCCGTCCAGGGGGGCGTTCTCGGCCTCGTCCTGGGTCTGCGTCGTGCCCGAGCCGGCGATGAGCTGCAGGCCGCGGCGAGGGATGTACGTTAGTCAGTGCCGACATTCTGTCGTCTCTCTGCCCCGGCATACTATTTTCAATTTTCAAAGTGCAAAACAAACGGGCATGCATCACACGTGAACTCTACAAGGCAGCACGGAAAGCAAGACTACTCTTTCGTAACCAGTGCAAATCGTTTCTGTTATTGAATGGAAGTTGTTTATACCGGTTTCGATTGGAACAACAATCCAGAAGGCCGTTAACCCAAGCAGCCGAAGCCAAACGCACGTGGGGCGCGTGCGTTTTCTTCCGAGTAAGCAATTTTAATCTATCGGCTGCTGCATCGTCCACGCTATTCGCACTATGGCAGAGTGCGCCGCTCCCGGACGAGCGCCCCGGGTCCAAACCTGTAGAGGACGCCGTTTCCTGGCGTGCCCAGTGAATCTGGAAGAAAAGTCTACAGTTTGGGTCTCCACGCGAAGGCCCGATACTGCGGGGCACGAGCCGGGCCGGCGGGCTCTGTGGGACTGCAGGACGCTAGCGGCTCCAGCCATGGATCTACTCCCCGCCCAGAGTCTCTCGCCGCACGGAGTATCGTCACGCTCAGAGGAAAGTCCGTCGCGCGCGGGGTACACTCCGCTCGGCCCGGAGCGACGCCCTTTGGACCCGTCGCTCGACTCGCGGTGGGTTGCCTACCATGCTGGGCCTCGCAAGTTAGGCAACCCAACAACTCCGACTCGGCCTTAGCATTACGCTAGCCATAAGAGTTTGCATTGCTCGAAGTCGGTTTGGTGACTCAGACACACGTAGCTGTGCACGTCTGGCGAGCCAAGGCTTGTCATGTCCGTCAAGAGTCGTGTATCGCCTCGTCATAGAGGAACCAAGCCGTCACATCAAGGAAAGAAAGCAAGTACGTGAGCAAAGAGGTCAGAGGGAGACAGACTGAAGACCGTGCCAAGCAACGGTGCCGTGTCGGTGCCAAAGAGTCTTATTTACCGTGGGATTTACTCACAAAATGATTGCAGATCGGTGCCTCTGTAACTCAGGAAATTATCGCGCGAGTGCAAGCAATCCTGTCCGACAGGTTTTCGGGGAACAACAAACAGCCCACGAGAAACAAAAGCAGTCACAACAGACATTAACACCAGCCAGATCAACACCACGATCGTATATTAATGGGGCGAAAGGCTCCACCGCCAAGGCGAGAGACGTTTTCTCTTGTCTAGCTAATTTAACATTTTCCCGTCAGCAGCCCTGGAGCCCCAGTGCGCCTCGGGCCCGGGCGGACATGACAGCCTGAGGCTCGCCGGCTCGACGCAACGGAAACCCGTCGCCTTCAGATGGTGCAAATTTGAACTTTAACCTTCAAGTCTCGCGGTCAAGAAATAGCCGCAACTTTTACTGAATCTAGCAAAACATTTTCACAAAATAAAAACAGAAACAAGTGTGACAGGGGAGGACGGGACGCTCGGTCTGGGAGCTACTTCGGACTAGCCGTACGAAGCCATGCTACCACAAGCGGAGGCAATACAGCGTGTGTATTTACAGTACCGTATGATTGGTGTGAATGGAAAAAATCTCTTTCTCTCTCTCTCTCTCGAGTAGGTAAGTGGTAAAGGAATATCGCAATTACCGAGCGGGGAACGAAAGAGTTGTCGAAACTGAAACTTGTGTTGATGTTGCTGGCACTGCTCTTGTTGTCATCGTTGCTGTTGCTGTTGTTGTGGTTGTTGTTGCTGTCGGAGTCTTTGTTGTCCGAGTCATCCTGTTGCGGTTGGTTGTAAGAGGTCGGGATCTTGAAGCCGAGACCGGCATTGTCTGTCCCGGCCACCACCCGGTACACCTTGCCGGTAACCCTCGCCGCAGTGTCGGCCATCCGCTGCAGCCACTGAGGACACGACACGCCGCAGCAACGCGCCTCAACATCAACAAACAACAAAACACTGGCCGCGCGCTGCCCAGGCGCTGCCCTCTACCTGCCGTTACCGTAAGTACTCTCTACAGTCCAGTTGGAGTCCAGTCAGTGGTTGTCGCAGTCCGGTGGGGCTCCTGGGGCCTCTAGCCCTCTGGGCGTCCTTCCAGTGCAGTGCACAGACACAGAAACCGAAAACGACGGCCAACAAAATAAAACAGTCATGTGGTAACATAAGTATGCGGCACAGGAAGAAAAGTAATGAGAATTTCAAAGAATTTTCACGTTGAATGCTAGAGACTTGTATCCGCCCCTCCAAGCCCTCCCCATCGCTCTTTACCTGAACGGCCTGCATGCGAGAGACAGCCTTGCTACTCACCCGGATGATGTCGAAGAGGAAGTTGCCTGAGCCGGCCGAGGATCCGCCGCTGCCGCCCGCCGCGCCGCCGAGGTTGAAGGGCAAGAAGCGCTTGTTCCTGTTCTCGTCGTCGGCGGTGCCCTCCGCCTCGTTCTCCAGTTCGGCGCCCTCCTCAGCCTCGGCCAGGTTGTCTGAGACAAAGAGAAACAAAATAATCGAGGGGTAAAAGGAGCAGGGTTTATGTCGACTGTGCTGAGTTTCGCAATGCGTGAACCCAGCCAGCCGACTTTACGCCGCTGTGCGAGGCCAGGGACCACGCCAAAGACCGCGCCAAGCCAAAGGCCAGGCCCCGCCAAAGTGGAGCAGACCGGACAAGGTCGCGACCTTGGCCAAGGCTGCTGCCCAGGGCATGCCCGGCACATGCCCGGCGGAGCAGTCAACCCTTCGTACGTGCCGCGCTGCACCGCCAGTTAGGCAACGCAAATCGCACATTGTTCCAAGCTCACCTCCGCTGGCTGCCGGCTTGAGGTCCTCCTCCTCTTCCTCCTCCTCGGCCTCCACCGGGGCGCTCTGCTTGTCGCCGAGCTGCACGCGCACCTCGCTGATCTGCGACTCGGATCCGGCGAGCTGGTTCTCCGCTTCGGCCTGCAAAACGACAAGGCGACACTGAGGGACTGGCCCGGGCTAGCCGGACTGGCCCGCGAGACAGGCTCAAGAATAGGCTGACAAGAGGGCAGAGAGCGCCGAGACACAACGGACACGGTGGCCAGCAGGCCCTGCTGACAGACACGCCGGGTCGTCCTTGGGACCCTTTGACGGACCGACCTCGGTCAAGGCGTGTGTCGGAAGAGGAAAACTGTGGAGAAACAGAGCAAGCGTGCCCATGCCGAAGGAGATGAGGATGAGATTCGGGAATGAACACCGTGACAGGCAGCAAAGCAGCCCTGTCAGGTACACACAGGGACACACAGGAAAGCTCCAAGGAGTAACTAATACAGTTTCAAGAGCAATGGTAAATGACAAAAATATGCAGTACAAGGCACAAGGCAAAACATTGTCTACTACATGAGTTTATTAAATTTTCGGTGGAACATGCAAACCCTCTTACCTCCATTGTAGGGGATATGGCGGGCAGGGTTAATGGTTTTACTTCAAAGTACTACCCGACCTCACCATGCCTCGGTGCCAAAGGATTACTCCAGCCACAACCGAGAATATTGGTTTGTAACTACTTTATATTGGCTTCATGCAGATAAACAACTGACGGAGAAGTCATAATTAGGCCTGATCGCATTGGCGAGGTGCGAGCAGTGAGTCGAATGCCATGCTTCGTGCAACATCGACCGTAGATCAGGGGTATGCATCCATACTCAAAATGTTCAGGATCAAGTTTATTGCGTGGCTAGGCGGCACACGTGACCAATGCTTCATTGAACGGCGCACTTGTACCGCCCACGCCACGATCCCCCGTCGCAGATCGCTGTGATTTAAATTGAAACGGTTGATAATGTTACTTCGATGCAAGTGAGTGGGTATGAAAGTGAGGATGGGAGGGTTTGCTTTCCCCGTGACAGAAATAATTTGACTTGAACACGAGTCTAGAAATAAAAAAGGCCCAGTACATAATATTTTTGTTGTTGTGATCACTGACTTAAAGTTTGAAATGATTGACCGAAAGAAATTTTGTGTTTATGTACTGCGCCTTTACAAGTGATGACATAAGTTTTTAGATGTAACATAATATAGTGCCTATGGAACACATCGGTTTGGTTAAAGTGAAAGTACATAAGAAAACGGGAAACAAAGAAATTCAAAAAGCCACAGAATTCATAGGCAAATCACCGCCACAAATAACAGACTTGTGAGCTCTGACATTGTGGGTTGACAGTTAATGAAAATTAAATTTTATAAGAGGAAAAGACACAATTGAGGTTGAAACAAACATGATAAAGCGCATGTGAACTGGCATGTTTGTAAACAGAGCAAAAAGGCGCGAAAGTCATCTCCCATAGCTGTCAATGGTATGGGCGTGCGGGCCGTTGGAGGTATTCGGCCCTGTCTTCAGGTTGCTTCGGCACAGTCAATGTCAAGTAGTTACTTGGTGTCACGTGTAGTTCCCAAAATAGCATCAAGTGTTGGGCACGGGGTCAGTCAGGAATGGGTCTGGAGTGAAATGCAGTCAAGTCAGAGTCATATTTACATGTACATATCAAAATTCCATACACATACAGGGCATGCATGCGACTGCGACATGACTTGCATCGGGCATTTACATGCCGTACATCACCACAAATCCAAAGGTCAGACTTCTCGCCCAGACATTAAGTCTCGCCAAGTTTTGGTCAGACCTGAAAGTCTCGCCAAAATGGCGAGACTTTTGTGTCTGACCGCCCCCCAAAGGCCGTAATGCGCCGGACAGTTCCGGCCTTAAGACTTTTTTGTCTGACCAAATTTTGGCGAGAATTTCAGGTCTGACCGAAACTTGGCGAGACTTTAAAGTCTCGCCATATTTTGGCACGAAGTCTTTCCATCTAATTTGCAGTGTACGTCGTGTGTCTCACACATAAACCATACATGCATGGAATTTCGCGTGACTTTCTGCAGCATGCTACTACCACCCTGCTAGGATGGGATCTACTCAAAGCATACTCATTGTACAGCGACAGGCAACATGGTGGCTCGGACATCGCCGCCGAACCGCTGCCTAAAGCAGCAGCGTGTGTTGACAAAAATAACCTGTCGGTGCAGCCAAGCCCGCGTAGTCGACTCAGTCATCTAGCAATACTTGGGAGCTTTGGCATAACACAAGCCGTCATACATTCAGCAAGAGAAAAATATTCACAGAAGTTAATACAGAAATGAGGAAATTGCGCTTTACGATTCGAAGGAGAACAAAGAAAACTCCCGTGCAAAATTAAACTTGTAGACTGAATAGAAGTATTGCTTTGTACAGTTTGTCCAGTCACACAGTTCTTAGTGCGTACGACAGTTTGCTTGCCACATAATCCACACAAATTCATGCTAAGCCGTGATACGTTTCACCTATTTCTTTTCTAATAAAAAAGAAAAAGTAAAACTGAAATGCGTTTATATGAAGAGTGGATGAATGATTGGCAGTGAATCTCTAGTGCAATATTTGAGAGCTGCTTCAAGAACTGATCGGGAAAGAAAAAAAAGGGAAGATGAAAATTGGCGCGCGCATGCGCTGAAGAAACTAGGAAAAGCGGAGCCGGACTGGCTAGGCCACATGCCCGGTGCCTTGGCGTCCTTCCAGCGACTGTTTGCCTGGATTACCAGGCGAAGCGACGAGGAGGCATCGCTGACACACCTGCATCCACCACCCCGAGGCACCCCGAGGCACACACACAGGTTTTGAAGGTTAGTGATTCATGCTCGGGCCGACTGTTGTCTGGCATTCTGCTCGGCCCGGCTTGGCCGCCGCAGCCCTCAGCCCCAGGGCGAACAGTATCGGCGGAATCGCCCTGCGGTCGCTGCCTCCCGACAAACATACTACTTTGTACAAAATCATGCAGACGTTTATGTGACAATGTGTGTTGTTGGCGGTCTCAATATGTTCAGCAACGCTGCAAAATGAGTTCCTGCGCTAAGTGCACTTCTACCCTAAAACGGAAACAGGAAGGATACTGCCGTTTCTGCGGTGGAAATGTGCTCGGCTCAAGAACTCATTCACAAGGCGCTCGAAGCGCATGCAGGAAAATGAAATTCGGAAAATGAAGTCCACCTCTCTTTTGTTTCGACTCCCGCTCTCTCGCGACCCATTCCGTCCGCCGTGCCCCCACCCTGACGCCATGGAAGTACAGTGTTTGTGCTGGCCGTGGTTCTTTACCGGGGTGCTGGATTCGTCCGCGGGGCTGGAGGTGGACGCCGGCGTCGAGTCTTCGTCCTCTTCGTCGTCGTCGTCGTCCTCGCCGGGCGGGTAGGTCGGCAGCGTGATGGACACTTTCCGGCCGGATCCCCCGGACGTGGAGGACGCGCCGGCCGAGGCACTGTTGCCGCCGGCGCCGCCGCCCAGGACTAGCCGGCCGATCACCCGGAACAGCGATCGGGTGATCTGCTGGATTTTTCTATCGACTATCTAGAAAAGAGTGGGGGGTGTCCATGACACTAACACTCACCACGGGCCTCCACACAGACACACACGCACACACACACACGCACACCTATGTACATTATGTTACAGAATCACAGTCTCTATGGCAGTCGGTTGGAAGTCAGTAGTCGGTTGGTTTTCACTGAACACGTTGTGAGGCGGCCGAAACCAACATGATGACGTCACGCCATTGTGCTGTTGATTAGAACGCCGCCAATAGGCTCGATATTGTAAGGCACCGCCTCTGGCAGCGGCGTCACCGCGCTCCGCCCCTCCCCGCCCCACCGCTTTCGCCAGCCTCAAGCAGGCCGACCGCTGGCCAGTTCCACACCCCGGCCCGCGCCAAGCCCAACCAAACCCCGCAATGGCCGCCCTAGGCCGTTCGGCCATAACCTCAACTCCGCCGACGCGACGCGACGCGACCAGCCCGTCCCGGCCTCGCCGGCTCCAGCGCAGCCAGCCAATACCGTCGCTCTGTCTCTCTCGCACCCAAACGGCACAACCTGTGGGTGCGAGAGAGACAGAGCGCCGTGCTGACCGGCCGCCTCGTTACGTCGGCGCCGTGACCCGCGCGTTCGGCGGCTTTGGCCCACTTGTCCCACGCAGAGAGTGAAGTTTTGCGCTTTCGGACGCGGTTTTCGCGCTGTTTGACCCAAACGGGCGTTGCATCGCTGGCATTGGCGTCGGGGCGCAGGGGGTGTGGCCCACTTTGCGAGCGGCGAAGCCCGGCGAAGCCGACCAGCCGGCCGGTGGGAGGGAGGGAAGGGGTTCTCCGAGAATTAGTCTTGTTGGCAGACTCGCTCGCGCCGATCGCTTGCTTGACGTCACGCAGACACGCGTCACGAAATGTCACACTGGAAAAAAGGGCGCGCCGTTCTGATTTTTCAGGCGGCAGTTTCTTTTTCCATCCGGACTCCGGAAGGCGACTGGGCATAAGCGACGTCGTGTGGTCAGCCACGGCGGGCGGCTGCGACCGCAAGGCTGCCACGCTTCATCGCTTATGGACCGGCCCTGCACTGCGTGAAAAGTCGAAGCGGGCGCATTAGGGCTGCAAAGGAGGAGACCCGACAGCGCGACGACTGGAGCTGCGGGCGAATCGGTGCAAGACAACGAGTTAGTCGGAATCCGTTCCAGTGGAGGTGGCTGGACTTTCGGGCGTACCTGGGAAATTCCGGGGAAGAGCTGCCTGAGCGGTCCTATGGTTCTCTTGTCTCTTACTGTTGTGTCATCTGAGCCCGGCTCGCCCAGATGGAGCGTCTCCAGAGTTTCCTGTAACATAAATAAAATGACTTGTAGAAAAAATAATGAATCGTGGAACAGTTTAAGAGTGTTACGCAATCGTGTTCCGTTGCACCGCTTTAACTCCCACTACCAAATAAAAGTGCTCTCAGTCATTACAAAAAAAAAACACGACACGCACGCTCACTGAAATGCTGAATCTGGTTTCAGCCCTCCAATGTTCCTTCACCTTTTCTGGGTCACGATCAACCGGGGGCCACTTTGTAGCCCAAACAGCCGGACCATAACCGCCACAGTGAGGCAGTCCAACAAGTTTGTCAACCAAAAACAAAGACCGGCCCGCAGGCGCCTTGCGAGTAGGCAACCGCGTGGCGTGCGAGTGTGGCGGGCCTGCCTATCCGCCGGCGCCTTCTTGCGAGTAGGCAACCGCGTGGCGTGCGAGTGTGGCGGGCCTGCCTACCCGCCGGCGCCTTGCGAGTAGGCAACCGCGTGGCGTGCGAGTGTGGCGGGCCTGCCTACCCGCCGGCCCGCAGGCGCCCTGGGGATGCTGGTAGAGGCCGTTGGCGAGGCACTGCGAGGGACCAGGGTCGGCCTGGCGACGGGGACTTCCCCCGGGGATGGAAACCCCCCGCGATGGGTCTGCATGGGCGTGGCCGTGTGGCGCGTGGACTTGGCAAGTGCAACCGCAGCTGCAGCACGCAACGCGGCCCAGGCCGGGCAGGCCGGCCCAGGATGTGAAACGCGTTGCAGTCGGCATGGCCTTGCGGACCTTGCGGTGGCGCTGCTGGGTCGGTCCGGCCCAGCCTGCAGCAATCGGGGCGGCCTGGTTGCTCAAAAGTGCAGCGCAAGTGTAGTGCCACTGCCGGGCTTATCCATCCGTCGGTCCGTCTGCACGTCTGTCTGTCTGTCTGTCTGTCCGTCCGAGTGCCGTCCGCCCGCCCGCGGAGGACCCGCGCGTTGTGAAACGATCCACTCGGACTGGTCTGCCGGGTAGCATGGGATGCTGGCCGCGCTGGCCGCCGCGTCAAAGGGGGCCTCTCCGCTTGCGCGTGCGTGTGTGTGTGTGTCTACATAGTTTGACAAGGTCTCCATGGGACCGAGGGTCGCGCGGGTCAGAATGGGCGCCCAAGGGAGCGCCTCCTCGACAACGCGGCGTGCGGCGGAACGTATTGGGTTGGCCGCATCGCGTTGCCCCAGCGCGCTTGTCTGCAGCAGCGCGGGGCCTGCGGGGCCTGCGGGGCCTGCGGGGCTGCAGCTTCGCGGACACCGCGTCGTCGGGGTTAACACATCCATGGCCGCGTCCCGAGGGATAATCTCTGCAGGAAAGCGCCTCGGCGGAGAGGTCATCTCGCTGCAGCTAGATGCATAATTCCGCGCAGCTGCGTGCAAACAAGCGAAAAGCAGCAGAAAAAAAAACGCAACTTCAATGAAATGCATTGTGGCTAATGACGACTGGCGTGCGGTTTTGTGCGATGTGGGCAGCGCGGGCAGTGCCGCTAAGCGTTGCATCACGTATTACCACGCAAGCGGGGCAGCAGCCGGCGGGACGGCGGCCGGCAAGGCGGTTGGGCCGGCGGGGCGCTGACCAGAACCGCACGCATCACACGGGGCTCCCCCCCCCCCCCCCCGCCTCCTGCACGCCCTCCAGATTCGCCACGAAACTGACGAGACGCGAGGACCGGCCGCTCCGGCCGCTCCAGCCGCGCCGACCGGAGACGCGCGTATGCTAATGATAAGTAGTGTGGGCGTCGGCCGTGCCAGGCCGTGCCGGTTCGGCGGTTCCGTTTAGGCCTTACGAATGCAGGCAAGTGCTGCATGTCGTTGAATTGTATGGGGGCGCGATGCTCAAAACTGAAAGTTAACTATTAGAAATTTATTTTTTAGTATTTAACATTTTTCTAAAATAATTTTTTGTTTTTAACATTCTTTAATATTTGACCATATTGGTTTCATGTAATTTGGCAAGGACTTGGCTTCGTGGCATTTTTTTTCACCAAGTCAACAAACGGCTTGCCTCTTTTAACAGCGTACCGTCGGTCTCGAGTGCGAATCGCACCGCACGCGGTTTTATGAAGAAAGAACTGTCCGGGGCGGGAGGGCCGGGCCGGGCCGGGCGTCGCGCGTTGCGAAAAGCGTGCATACTCCTCGCCGACTTTCTGATGAGGCGCATCAGCATACTGCCTGGCACACTGCCTGGCCGCGTCGCCGCATCGGCATATTTTCTCACACCAGGCTACCGCTCCGTGCCGCTCTGACGTCGCCCTGCCACTGACCCGCTGCCCTGACCTTACAGCGGACGCTTTCAGTGGCCTACAGTCAGGGGCGCAAAGCACGTCCGATTTGACGGATTGCTCTTCCGTATTATTATTCCCTTCTCTCCGAGGAGACAGGCCAACTCTTTGCTTGCTCTGGGCGGATGTCCGTCACCCCGTCGCCACTCTCCTTCAGAAAGAGAGAGAGAGGAGAGTGAGAGGAGAGAGAGAGAGAGAGAGAGAGAGAGAGGGAGAGAGAGAGAGAGAGAGAGAGAGGAGAGAGAGAGAGAGGGAGGCATAATTAGCTATGCGAAGAGTCCACCACGCGTTGCACTCCCACTGGGAGAGAAAAACGGAATGAATCTGGCCGGAAGGGGTCGGAAATGAACACGAGTAAGCCGAAGCAAAAAGAAAAAAAAAGATAAAATTGGGGTCGTTCCCTTCTTTTTTGCCCACTTGCCATTTTCATTACGCTATGAATTTTCGACACATGACCCGGAACACTGCCACCCAGCCATCCCGACTGCATTGCGCAACCTGCATCGTCGCAGCCGACCTGCGGCACGGCAGCGACGCGCGCGAATTCACACAGACACGCCACACACACCCACACACGCCAGCTACTTCGTGTGTCCATTTGGTATGGTCGGGTTGCCATAAAACGCGCGCGCACACACTCACAGGCGTACACGAGTTACCCTCCTCTCACTTCTCTCCTTTTTCTCGTGCCTGTTCCAAACGGAGACACACACACAGACGCACATACACACACACGCACTCACACAGAAGCACACATCCGCTTCCGAACCGATTTCGGAAGGCGCTACACTGGTGGCCATAATAGTAATGGCACCGCACCGGATCTCAAGAGCACTTTTTGTTCCGCGGAAATCCGTTGAGGGGAAATAATACTCCTGTCGAACGAAGCCCGCCACTCGAGACCCGCACACAACAAAACGCTCCACCTGACGAAAAAAAAAATATTTTGGAGATAAGGATCCTGACTTTAACTGAAAATTGTGACCCGCTCTTCTCATATGGCACGTCCAAATTCGTTCGAGATGACACGGATTGTGAACGACTCAGTGGGACGAAATGTTGCAGCTCGGGTGGCTCTTCGTGTATTCCTCGGACCGGCGTGGCATTGAGAGCCTCCGGCGCGGGGAGTACGTGGCGCCCGGCCCACGAGGCGCCACGAGTCTGCGGCGCGCCGGTGCTGCTTGGCTAAACAATCGATTCCGACATATTTACACTTTCACCGATCTGTGCAGTGCACTCTTGGGCCGTGCTTGCGGTCCGTCTCGAGCCCCCTCCCTTTCCACTGGGAACGCCCCACCTACCTCACCCCGCCCCACCCCCCCCGCCCCGCCCCACCCCACCCGCCCCGCCCCGCTCGCCCCACCACGCCCCGTTGCCATGGCCTGGCTACCACAGTTCGAACAGTGCCACCAAGGCTGTACACGCACAAATGCCACGTTCATTAGGTCCATGAGGATCACCGATTTCATGACGGCGACCCAGGGCCGCCCGGACCCAACACCGCCCAGGCGAGAACAAAGC